>NC_140182.1:102883988-103152769 GCF_963971535.1 Notolepis coatsorum | reverse complement strand
CATCATATGTATATACTCTGTCAGGATCTAAGGGTAACAGTACTGTATATTTGAATACCGTTATGTCACAAATGTATCAGTACTAAATACCTATATGTCCCTATGCCATAAATGTCATGTATGTTGTGTATGTCATAAATGTCTATATGAATTGAAAATGGGGGACCCTGATGGAAACAAGACAAACGTCTTTCTCAGGTCTGCATCCCCTTAACAATTGTATGTATTGAGCCGTACTGTATTGTACCCATTCTGCAATCTGTTAAATAAAGTTTTCATTCATTCATTCATTCATGCATGCAGGGCTGAATTAGGACAATATCCGTTACTCAGAAATATGCAAAAAAGATCAATTAAATTCTGGAGCCATATTAAAAAAAGTGACCCGGCCTGCTATCATTATAAAGCCCTGGCCTGCCAAGAGCTGGACCTACAAATAGTCCCTTTTGTCAACTCATAATGAAACTGGCTGACATCTCTCACTCTGACATCACAAACCCTAGCCAGCCTCAGAAGATTAGACCTAACCAAATTATAACCAAAGAAAAAGATAAATACATTACATATTGGAATCAACTCACACAATCACAACACAAATTAGAAACATATTTGGCCCTAAACAGAGAGTAAACTGTGGAATACTACCTCAGCACAGTATCTGATAAGAATCTAAGAAATAATTTGACAATGTACAGACTGAGTGACCATGGTTTGTCGGGAATAGCACTGCACAAGACCGAAGCAGACTACAAAGAGTGACACGTTCAGCCGAACGCACAATTGGAGGGGGGCTCCCCACCCTCCAGAACATTTACTACAAGCGTTGCAAGGGCAAGGCTAAGAGAATCATTAAAGACTCCAGTCACCCGAACAACTGCCTCTTTGAACTGCTGCGGTCAGGCAAGCGATACCGGAGTCTCAAGGCGAGCACAGAAAGACTCAGAAGAAGCTTCTATCCCCAGGCCATCAGGCTGCTAAACGAACAATGAATGAACACTACACAACAACAACCACCAAACGCACATAGCACACACATCCACACGCACACACTCACTTTAAACAAACACACTGTAGCACCCACTCCACACACTTTATAGCACACACCCACTTTAAACAAACACACTGTAGCACCCACTCCCCACACTTTATATTTATGAATGAAGGATTGCACTACAACTCGTACACCTTACTGTAAATTGTACCTAAAATTGTACCTCATCCCATTTCTGCTTTGCACTAGATAGTACTGTACATTAGTACACTGCATAGTATTGTGTATTGTATATTATATGGTAACTCAGAACATTGTACATATGTCTATACCGAACACTGTGACCTCATTTTCTTCTTCTAAATTCATGCTATATTATGTTATTATGTTATTTGATACTATCTTGTCTAGCACAGTCTCTGGAGCGTAACAGTAAGAAGCATTTTGTATGAAAGTATTCTGTACTTCTGTATGACAACTATTAAAGAACTTGAGAACAACTAGAGAAGGGCAGAAACAGACAGACCTGGCTGCCCAGAGAGGAGAGGTTGTGCTGTCTTTGTGATGAGGGAGCTGTAGAGACAGAACTACACTTCCTAACACAATGTGAAAATTACTAAAAATATTAGGGAGGAATTCTTTCCAAACATTTTAATAATTTCCCCAGAGAGAGAGAGAGAGAACAGGAAGAGGAAGTCATGCTCAAGATGAGCTCCTGATTTAATATCTAACTTTTGATTGTTAAGACAGAGATAAAATCTTGGACAAGATAAATACCCTCACAAAGAAGGCTGTTATATTATATATATAAATGTAGCTGGGAACATCAGTGTGTGTCTATTTAGCAAACGTTGACCTGCTAAGTAAAGCTAGCTAACAGTACTGGCTAACTAGCTAGCTCCAACCTACACAGGCTGTTTCCTA
This sequence comes from Notolepis coatsorum, assembly GCF_963971535.1. NCBI lineage: Eukaryota > Metazoa > Chordata > Actinopteri > Aulopiformes > Paralepididae > Notolepis > Notolepis coatsorum. Next base: position 103,150,854 of record NC_140182.1, on the reverse strand, counting down.
CACCTTGAGTCCCAGCCTCCAAACCAAAAGAAAATAATAACACACTGCAAAGAGCAAATCGATTTTTATATCAAACCAGGTACAGTAGGAAATATAACTGTAAGCTATAAAGCTGAAATGAATGTACTTTATATTGTTAGCTGCTAGCCAGAAAATATCGTTTTTGATAGCTAGAAGACTGTTTCTATAGCATATTTAGCTAGGAAACCTCAGGATAGGTTTACATATCCACCATAAATAAGGCTGCTATATCTGTATAGATCATATTTAGCTGGACAACCTCAGTGTGGGCTCATCTACCAAACTTGGACTTGCTACACAGTCTTTTCCTACACTGAGCTCTAGCCTCCAACCTAAAGAATAACACTGAAAAAAGCAAACCAGGTTAAATAATAGAAATAAACGCTTTGTTATTAGAATAAATGTTATCTATAGAATATTTATCTATTCAGTCTAGGTTTATCCATCCACCCCCATAAAGAAGACTGTTATATTTGTATATAGATAATTCGATATATTTAGTTGGGAAACTAACTCCAAACTACACAGACTTCCCCTACACTGAGCCCCAGCCTCCACTTAAATATATATATAAAATAATAGTACAGTGAAAAGAGCAAAGCATATTTCCAAAGGATAATTTTATTTATTTATTTATTTTAATTTTGTATTATTAGCTAGTTAAACATCCCATCTTTGTTGCTATAGCAACATGGACACTGAGATAGCAGCACTGGCAGCGGCAGGAATTTTCCTTCACTGTTTTTTTGAATATCCAGAAGAGATCAAATCAGAGCACGGGAGAGTACAGTTCAGACATAGATTACAACGAGAATACCCAGAGACTCTATATGCTGACCGCTCTAAAAACACTGGTGTTATTACCAACTTGCTCTTCTTCACCGAGCATGTCACTGCATGGCATACAGCCATATCAAAGCACTACAGTTTCGTAATCAAGAGAGGGATCTGCAAGGGAAGACAACTTCAGATATTTGAGGACGGAGACAAGGACCAAGAGAGAAGGTTCTTGACTGTCAACTTTGACCAAAATGGTATGGTCATGGTGCAAGGTAACGAAGCTCCCCTTGGCTCCTTTGGACAGGACTTCCCCACTCTGGAGAAGGGGCAGCATCTAGAAAGGACACAGGAAGCACTCGGAGCTCTCCCATCACCACAGGCACCCCGACAACAGACAACCAGGTATCCCCTATTCCTGGTCATAACAACCAGCACCCAGACCACCACACCGTCAGCCTCCTGAGAGACAGTCTGGCTCTACTAGAGGTGGAGCTCACTGAGCTGAGAGAACAGCAGCTCTCCACCAGCCCCACACCACACCCTGACCTCCAGCAGTGGAAGCACCAGCTGGAGTCTGCTACACAGGAGCTGAGGGAACAGATCTCCAGCCTGCAGAAGGACAACCGGGCCCTCACCACAGAACTTAGGAAAACAAAGGACAACATGAAGCGGGAAATAATGCAGGTGAGAAACGAGATGTCAAAGGAAATATCAGCCATCATGGTGAAGCTGATGTCTACCAGTACAGAACAGCCACAACCCCTCACCCCTCCCAACTCTCCCACCACTGAGCCCCCACCACCCAGCAAGGATGCAGCCGAGAGAGGCCTTCAAGCCCCCCGGGCCCCCTGCTCCCTCAACCCACCCACCACCGAGCCCCCACCACCCAGCGAGGATGCAGCTGAGAGAGGCCTTCTAGCCCCCCGGGCCCCCTCCTCCCTCAACCCACCCACCACCGAGCCCCCACCACCCAGTGAGGATGCAGCCGAGAGAGGCTCTCAAGCCCCCCAGACCTCCTCCTCCCCCAGCATCTCACACCATCAGCCCACCACCCTGAAAAAGGACACTGAGGTTGCTATCCTAATAGACTCAAATGGCAAGTTCATCCAAGAACAAAAACTTTTCTCAACACAAAAGTGTCCAAAATCTGGTGCCCCACATTAGAGGATGCACTGCAAATCCTTGTGCACCCCGAGTTTGGCACACCAGGCCATATTCTCATCCACACTGGCACCAACAACCTGCGGGAGGAACAGGAAAAGGTTGGTAGTCTGGTCACCAGAGTAGCAGAGAATACAGCTGTGACCTTCCCAGACTCACGCATCACCATCTCAACCTTGCTGCCCCGCAGAGACTTTCACCCCAAGACCATCAATAGGGTGAACGCTGACATCACCAGAGGATGTGCCTCACTCCCAAATGTACACATTGCATACACATATATCCATAACGCCTGAGCACCGGTACGACCACTCCCACTTAAAAAAGCAGGCAGTGGGCATGTTTACAAAAACACTAAAAGATGTGGCACTGGGCCGTCAAAGCATCCATCTTACACCAGCCAGAGGACCTCCCAGGGACCCCCACTACGCCTCAGACCCCACCAGGAGCCAGAGGACCTCCCAGGGACCCCCACTACGCCCCAGACCCCATCAGGAGCCAAAGACCTCCCAGGAACCCCCACTACGCCTCAGACCCCACCAGGAGCCAAATACCTCCCAGGAACCCCCACTACGCCCCAGACCCCACCAGGAGCCAAATACCTCCCAGGAACCCCACTACGCCCCAGACCCCACCAGGAGCCAAATACCTCCCAGGAACCCCACTACACCTCAGACCCCACCAGAAGCCAAATACCTCCCAGAGACCCCCACTACACCTCAGACCCCACCAGGAGCCAAAGACCTCCCAGACATCCATCCAGACCCAGCGCACCCCACAGACCCCCTGCTTCACCCAGGGACCCCCACTACACCTCAGACCCCACCAGGAGCCAAAGACCTCCCAGGGACCCCCACTACACCTCAGACCCCACCAGGAGCCAAAGACCTCCCAGGGACCCCCACTACGCCCCAGACCCCACCAGGAGCCAAAGACCTCCCAGGGACCCCCACTACACCTCAGACCCCACCAGGAGCCAAAGACCTCCCAGGGACCCCCACTACGCCCCAGACCCCACCAGGAGCCAAAGACCTCCCAGGGACCCCCACTACACCTCAGACCCCACCAGGAGCCAAAGACCGCCCAGGGACCCCCACTACACCTCAGACCCCACCAGGAGCCAAAGACCTCCCAGGCATCCATCCAGACCCAGCGCACCCCACAGACCCCCTGCTTCACCAGAACATCACTAGCTCCAGCACCACAACCAGACTGGCCCTGGCCCTGGCTACTACCCCTCAACAAACCAGAGACTCTACCAGAACCAAGAGCCTGGCCCTCGGCCCCTTCCAAGCCCACAGCATGGAGGACCACACCAGGCCCCACACAGGTACGCAGAGGTCCTCCAAGGAAGAGTGAACTCTGAAGGAATGAGTGAGATTAAACAGCTCCTCCAGTACATCTGCACTAAGCTGAACTAGTCTCATAATACACGCACACACGCACACACACACACACACACACACACACACACACACACACACACACACACACACACACACACACACACACACTACTCGCATTTACGCATTACTTAATTAAGACAACATTTGTTAGTTAAAAAGAAAAGCTAGTTAAAAGCTGAATTAGTATTGATACTTTATACTGTTGAGAGAATATTTTACATATTGTTCAAAATGCATCAGCTCTAACAATGTTCTCAATAACCAAACACACACATTTACAAAATACAGTAAACACCGCATTTTAGTTCAACATTCGTACCTCTCTTGACAATCCAGTAGTTACTGTTTTATCTGTTTTACCTGTGCCATCTCTCTTGTATAATGAAATCCCTTTCAGTTTGCATGTGGAACATCCAGGGCCTGAAGTCTTCAACCTTTGGGCTGAAGAGTTTAGCCCCGGAACTCAAAACAAACCTTAAAGATGTCGACATCATTATTCTACAGGAGACATGGTGTAAAGCTGACACTGTCACCCACTGCCCCAACGATTATAGAGAAATAATAGTACCATCTCAGAAACACAGCAACATTAATAGAGGTAGAGGATCAGGAGGATTAATCATTTGGTATAAATCTGATCTACATCATCAAATTGACCCCCTAAAAATGGGCAAATATTACATATGGTTAAAACTAACGAAAGAGCTCCTATTAACAGAAAAGGATTTGTTTATTTGTGCAATATATATCGCCCCCCTCCGAATCCCCTACTTCTCAGAGGACATTTTCCCTACCCTTGAGACAGAGACATGCAATTTCCAGGCCCAGGGAAATGTGCTCATCTGTGGGGACACCAACGCACGCACAGGAACACTTGCTGACCTCACAGATCCACAAGGAGACATTTACATCTCAAATGAAAATGTCTCTCACACTTTCACTCTCCCCCACAGGAGCAATAGTGACCAGGTCATCAACAGGAGTGGAAGAGACCTCCTGCAACTCTGTCAGAGCCTCAGTCTGTACTTTGTCAACGGTAGGGTTCGGGGGGACAGCCTAGGTAGATTCACCTACTGCTCACCTCTTGGCCACAGTACTGTAGATTATATGATCACAGACCTTGACCCTTCCTCCCTCAGCTCATTCACTGTGAAACCACTAACCCCTCTGTCTGATCACAGCCAAATTACCCTGTTTATTAAAAGATCAGACACAACAATGGCACAAACACAAAACAGTAAGCTGTACAATATCAGAAATTCATACAGATGGGACCAAAACAGTGCAGAACAATACCAGAAAGCAACTCATACCCCAATAATCCAAACACTTTTGGATAATTTTCTGGACTCCACATACTCTCACAGTAAAGAAAGCATCAACCTAGCAGTAAACAATATTAACAATATATACAGACAAACAGCAAAGGAGGCACAACTGAAATGTACTACAAACAAACCAAAAACTGCAACAAAAAAACAGCTGGTTTGATACAGATTGTAAAATCATTAGGAAAAAAATTAGAATGCTATCAAATCAAAAACACAGAGACCCCAATAATGCTGATGTACGCTTTCTCTACGTGAGACCCTAAAACTCTACAACGTACACTCAGAACCAAAAAACAACAATATGACAAACAGCAACTGTCACTAATTGAGAGGCAATCAATACAAACAACTTTTGGCAACATTGAAACACATAAACAAACCACAAAAACAGGAATTGGCTATACAGAACAGTGATATATGGACAACCCATTTTAAAACACTATACCTCACTGTTCAAATTGATGGAAACACAGAACAATCTCAAATTCTTGATAAATTGACTAAATTGGAGCTTGCCATAAAAGACAATCAAAACCCATTGGACTCCCCAATTATTGAGCAGGAACTGCTTAAGAAACTACAAACTCTTAAATTTAAAAAGGTTTGTGGACCTGATGCATCTTGAATGAGATAATGGAAAATATGAACAAGAAATTCCAATTGGCTATATTAAAACTATTCAATTTGGTCCTGAGTGTAGGATATTTTCCTGACATCTGAATCACGGACTCATAACCCCAATCTATAAAGCGGAGGACAAATTTGACCCTAATAACTACAGAGGCATCTGTGTGAACAGTAATCTGGGAAGGTTTTCTGTAGTATTATGAATACCAGACTTTAAACTTCCTTACCAAGCACAATGTCTGAGTAAAAGCCTAATTGGATTTATACCAAAACACTGCACAACCGATCATATTTACACCCTACATACCCTAATTGATAAACATATAAACCAAACCCAAAATATATGCCTGTTTTATTTACTTCCAAAAGGCTTTTGATTCTATTTGGCATACAGGACTGTTCTATAAAGTTATAGAGAGTGGTGTAGGGGGTAAAACATATGATATTATTAAATCAATGTACTCTGGTAATATGTGCAGCGTAAAAAATTGGCAAAAAAAGAACAGAATTCTTTACCAAGGGCGAGGCGTGTGTCAGGGCTGCAACCTCAGCCGGCACTCTTCAATATCTATATTAATGAATTGGCTAATATACTAGCAAAGTCCTCTGCCCCCGGTGTAAGTCTCCAGAATCGGGAAGTGAAATGCCTGCTTTTTGCAGATTACCTGGTTGTGTTGTCCCCCCACAGCAGACGGCCTGCAGCAGAGCCTGGACCTGCTAGAGCATTACTGTCAGACCTGGCCCTGGCAGTAAACCCCAAAAGACCAAAATAATGATATTCCAAAAAAGATCCAGATATCAGACGTCCTACCAAAGTTCTCAATTGGTACAAAACATGTAGAGTACTGCACCTATTTAGGCCTAAAACTAAGTTCACTGGACATTTTAAGGAAGCAGTCAATGAGCTGAGAGGGAAAGCACGCCGGGCTTTCTATGCCATAAAAATAAATATACAAACAGAAATACCAATTCGAATCTGGTTCAAAAGAATTGAATGTGTTATTGAACCAATTGCACTCTATGGCAGTGAGGTGTGGGGTCCACTTACAAAACAAGACTTTACCCAATGGGATAAACACCCCATTGAGACCCTGCATGCAGAGTCTGTAAGATTCTCCTACACGTCCAGAGGAAAACTACAAACAATGCGTGCAGGGCAGAATTAGGCCGACCCACTAATACTAAAAATACAAAAAAGAGCAATTAACTTTTGGACACACCTAAACGAAGTGACCCCCTCTCGTACACCATTATCAAGCCCTGCAGTGCCAAGAGCTGAGGAGCATCAGGAACCCCCTTACAAAGCTGGTCCTGAGGCTGAGTCCACAAACCTGCTCTCTTAACACACATCAGGAACAGAACACATCACCAATCAGAATAAATCAAATTACTACACAGCTAAAACAAAACTACATCACCTATTGGAAAACACAAACAAAAGCACAGAGCAAAATGCAGTGCTATCTGGCTCTAAATCGACAGTACACCATAGCAGATTATTTGAGCATGGTGACTGACCTTGACAAAATACAGACTGAGTGAGCACAGCTCGCTGTTGAAAAGGGGAGGCACAGGAAAACCTGGCTTCCTGCAGAGCAAAGGCTGTGCTGTCATTGCACCCTCAGTGAGCCTGAAACTGAGTTGCACTTCCTCACCAAATGTGAAAAATATAAATATATTAGAGAAACGCATTTAAAAATGTTTAATTAATAACAAAAGGCTTTCTCGCACTACAGATACAGAAAAACGACCAGTCCTACTAGGGGAGGACTCAACAAGCTGTGAGCTAGCAGCAGCATATGTTGCTGCCTGCCACAAACTGAGGGACAGTGAGTGACAGTCACCTGACATGTGTACGCCATAATATTTGATGTTTTATTTTACAATGATATTTTGTATGTACTTATATCTGTTTGTAATCCATGTTTATGTTTAATATTGCTTTGGCAACATGTAGAAGTACGTCATGCCAATAAAGCCATTTGAATTGAATTGAATCGAATTGAATTGAGAGAGGGAGAGAGAGAGAGAGAGAGAGAGAGAGAGAGAGAGAGAGAGAGAGGCTGGTGAGAGAGAGAGAGAGAGAGAGAGAGAGAGAGAGAGAGAGAGAGAGAGAGAGAGAGAGAGAGAGAGAGAGAGAGAGAGAGAGAGAGAGAGAGAGAGAGAGAGAGAGAGAGAGAGAGAGGCTAGTGATAGATTGTTCACCACCTGTCATTTCTCCTTTCAGCCCTTTTCACTTATGGATCTCCTGGGTACCTTGAATGTATCCAACTTCAAGTCTAGGGGGGGGCCGTGCTTTTGCTGTCGCAGCCCCTGACCTCTGGAACAGCATCCCCACGTCCATTAAATTTGCCCCCTCCATCGAGTCTTTTAAATCTAAACTCAAAACCCACCTATACCGCCTGGCCTTCCCTGACTCACTCTGACTCTTGCCTTGCTTGTTGACTTGTTGTTTTGTTTCCTTGTCTATCCGTTGGTTGTTTTTATTTTCTGTTTATTCTATACTTGAAGAATTATTGCGTACCCAAAGTAATTTGCGATTTATTACACTTTATATTTACACACACACACACACACACACACACACACACACACACACACACACACACACACACACACACACACACACACACACACACACACACACACACACACACACAAACACACACACACACACACACACACCCTAACCCTAACCCTAACCCCTAAGAGTAGGCCTCAAACTGGGCATGCCCTCTCACACTCACACCCCCCCCCCCCTAACCCTAAGCCTAACCCTAACCCCTAAGAGTAGGCCTCAAACTGGGCATGCCCTCTCACACACACACACACACACACACACACACACACACACCTAACCCTAACCCTAACCCTAACCCTAAGAGTAGGCCTCAAACTGGGCATGCCCTCTGACACACACCCCCCCCCTAACCCTATCCCTAACCCTAACCCCTAAGAGTAGGCCTCAAACTGGGCATGCCCTCTCACACACACACACACACACACACACCCCTAACCCTAACCCTAAGAGTAGGCCTCAAACTGGGCATGCCCTCTCACACACACACACACACACCCCTAACCCTAACCCTAAGAGTAGGCCTCAAACTGGGCATGCCCTCTCACACACACACACACACACCCCTAACCCTAACCCTAAGAGTAGGCCTCAAACTGGGCATGCCCTCTCACACACACACACACCCCTAACCCTAACCCTAAGAGTAGGCCTCAAACTGGACATGCCCTCTCACACACACACACACCCCTAACCCTAACCCTAAGAGTAGGCCTCAAACTGGACATGCCCTCTCACACACACACACCCCCATATAGTCTGGTCTCTTTTGAAAGGTAACATTCTGAAGTTTCTTACACAATAAAGAAAAACTTTGAGTGCTAATGAAATAGAGTAACAGAGGTTTGAACACACTGAAGTAAAAGTTTTGTGTACTCACATTTCTTTTTACTTGTTGCCAGATGCCAGTTGCCAAGTTCCAGCTGAGAGGTAGGAGCTGGGAAATAACGGTTCCATAGCCTGAAGTCTTATGTAGTACAGGTCCATTCTGTATTTTCCTCCCATCCCAATTTAGTCGTCATGCCAATTCCCCCCTCCCCTTCCTGGTCATTGCGCACATGTGCCCCCCACTGGTCGGTCTAGGGAGCCCTGAAGTCTATCACATGCTTCCTCAGATACATAGGAGACAGCCAGCAGCCTCTTTTCCCCTGGCAGCGAGGACTCTCATTGGTGAAGTGTAACGCGTGGGAGGATCACACTACCTTCACCATCTCCCTCCCTCGCTGTGCAGGCGCCCTGACCGACCTGTAGGAGTCGCTGTTTACAACGACCAGAATACCACCCACCGGCTTCCCTCCCACTGACTCTGCCAATTGTGTCAGTATGGACGACCGGCCAAGCCGGAGGCACCGCTGACAGCCGGATTCGATACAGTGTCTCTGCGGTGGTAGACAGACGCTTAGTCCGCTGCGCTACCCGGCCGCCCTTTCACAAAGGTTTTTTGTAATGTGTGTGCCAGTAAAGATTCTGCGTGATTATCCAAAATGGCCGTCCACTTCCTTTCATTCAGACGTGTGAGTCAAAACAAAGAGCTTGTTCTCTTCTTCTGCCGCTTTCTCCTGGCAATCAGGCACTTTGTCCTTGTCTGTTGGCTCCGGGCTGCGTTTTCGCCGATCAACCAATATATTGTTGGAAAGTTTAATTCGCCGCCTTTCGATCGTCGCCACACTCAACCTATTGCATGCTTCGGGTTTCGAGTTACAAGATGAAATATCCGGCGAGCATCATTTCACAAGCTGTTCCGCAGAGTGCCCGTGTCCAGTTGTAAACGGTCCTGAACTGACCAATCACCGCTGATGGCGAAGATTATTGACCACCGTTGTAGCCAAGGAGCGTCTGCTCCGAAAGCAATCTCAGACGGGCGCTGACAGTGGGGGAAGGTGACCCAAGAAGACGGAAGAATCCATTGTTTTGACTAGAGCATCGAATTTAATGACAGCCATTTTGGATAATCATGCCGAATTTTGTACACGCATTACAAAAACCTTTTGTAAAACATTAATTTCCAGTGGGATTTTTTATAAACTTTGGACCTGTACTACATAAGACTCATAAGACCTCTCAGCTGGAACTTAAAAATGGGCATCTGGCAACCAGTAAAGATAAATGTGAGTACACAAAACGTTTCACTTTTACTCTTTCATTAGCACTCAAAGTGATTTTTCCTTATTGTGTAAGACACTTTGGAATGTTACCTTTCAAAAGAGACCAGACTCATGCATATGCTATAAACATAAAGTATAATAAATTGCAAATTACTTTGGGTATGCAATCGTCAAAAGAAATTAAATAACTAGCCCCATTTTTGCCTGATGCTTAAGTGGTTAAAAGGTTATCTAGTATTGGATAGTGGTGCAGCACTAGGATTATCCATCTTCTAGGCATCTGTGTAAGAAATGGGGTCCTGCTCAATCTGAATTCTTGACCATAAATAAAGGTGTGCCACAAGCAGTGATGAGAATAACGGCGCTATAAGTAACGACGTTACTAACGACATTACTGTTTTCAGTAACTAGTAATCTAACGGATTACTCTTCCAATTTTAATAACGCCGTTGCCGTTACTGCAAAAAAATGCGGCGCGTTACTATGATTAAAGCCGTCAACTTGATCTCTGCGCCGAGACACAATAATCTTTTTTTTATTAGTGGGCGCTGGGACAAGCGTATAAACATGCTGCCGATTGGCTGAGGTTGAGTACATTTGCATGGTAAGCCAATCAGAGCCTCAGAAGTAGAGTTGGGGCGGGTCTTCAAAAGCATGTTTACACACAACTTAGAACAACAAGACAAGCGAGTCACAGTCAACGAGAGACAGGTATGGCGAGCCCAACTGCACCAAAACAAGTAGCCTTCTCTAAATGGAAGTATAGCCATTACTTTTCCCTCAAAGAAATTAAAGGAACGAGTGTAATCGTGAAATGCACATTATGCCCTGGGCAAAAGTACTTATCCACGTCCGTGTCGAGTAATTCAAACTTACTCAAACATATTTCAACGTCGCATGCTTCCACAAAATTAGTGGCTAAGACCTCCGAAGGAGAAGGAGACAGTGCCACAAAACCTAAGCAACCGAAGCTTGATTTTAAGGATTCACCACACGTTTTGTCTCGGACCGAACTGAACAAACTGGTAGCCAGGTACGTCGTGGAGGATATGCTGCCATTATCTACGGTTGAGTCGGACTCATTCAGGGCACTAGTTGCCAAAATACCGGTCAGAGGAGGAGTAGCCCTACTGGCAGCCCTGGCATGCAGGAGGTTCAAGGGACGCCATACATACGACAAAATTGCAAAGGAACTTGACCATATCTACTCCTCATATGGGATATCATTCAAAATCACCACAACAGTCACAGATAATGGCTAAAATTTTGTAAAGGCCTTCAAAATGCATCGGCCAGTGGAGCGGGATGACTCTGATGATGACGAGGATGAGGTGACGTTTACTGACATCAGTGAAGCCTTGCAGACCTGTGTTGTTTTTGATGATGGTGGTGATGAAGACGATACTGTGATCACGTTGCCGCCACATCAGAGATGTGCGTCACATACCCTGAACCTGGTGTCATGCACTGATATTGAGAAGTGGTTACTGTCAACAACCGGAACAAAACATGTTTACAGAAGTACTACCACAAAATGGACAGGGTTGTGGAATAAAGCAAGTCGGTCAACGGTGGCTGCAGAGACTGTGCATGATGTAATTTCCAAGAAGCTGTTAGTCCCATGCACCACAAGATGGAACTCATTCTATGATGCCCTGGCTCGTATATCTGGGATTCCTATAGTTGAGCTGAACACCATCTCGTCCAAGTTTGGATTGACAGCCATCTCAGAACGAGAACACCAGTTCATTAAGGAGTACTGTACGGTCATGAAGCCACTTACAGTTGCCTTAGACATTCTTCAGGGAGAAGATCATTGTTTCCATGGCACACTCCTACCCACGCTGGAGACATTGATAGCCAAGACCCTGCAACTGAAGAGTGGCCTGCACATCCTAATTGACCTTCCAGAGGCAATTGTCACAGTAAGAACTTTAATTTATTTTAGATCTTCAACAAATTACCCAATACATTTATTTTATTATATGAATGGAAAAAGATAACTATTCTATTCTAGCCTTTACAGTTATGAATCATTATGACTACAGATGAGATGATGGACCTTCAAAGCCTTGTTGTAAAGAAATAGAATGTATAGGCATATAGGGAAATTAATATAGGTTAATGTAAAATTAAATATCTATAAATATGTTCATAATAGTCTATAATGCATATCTCTCTATCTGGATAGGGATAGATACAGATAATATAATATGGACTTTGCATCCTTATGTATAATTTCAGGCAGTCAAAACAAGATTTGCAGAGGTGCTGGAAAGCGAGGATGCTGTCTTGGCTGCTGTGACTTTGCCCAAGTTCAAACTACGTTGACTGCGGACACAGGACAGGAAGGACAAGGCCAAGGCAAGTCTGCTGGCAGAGTGTCGGAAAATTGTCCAAGAAGAAGACCAGCAAGCAGGTACCATCCCACCAACACGACACCTCAGCACAGACTCTGCCATAGAGGATGAGTTCTTTTCCTTTGAGGATGAGAATGACACGTCTGATACTGCTGAAAGTCAAGTTGCAGATTATTTCAAATCAGGAGAACAAGGGATAGACTCTAATGGATTTGCACTGATAAAGAAGATTTCACTCCGGCATAATGCAGCCACTCCATCCAGTGCCCCAGTAGAGAGACTTTTTAGCTTGGGGAAGCTAGTCTTGACTCCACTGAGAAACAGGCTATCTGACCAGAAGTTTGAGAAGCTTTTGGTTTTGAGATACAACCACTGGTTCAATGACAAGAAGGGGTGAATGGATAGCTAGATAGGGTATCTTACATTTTTGGTTAATTTCTTAAAGAGCATAATTTAATTTAGATGTATTGGCTGGCTGCAGCCTCTTGAAGTGAGATTGTCAACAATGGCCAGAGAAAGAGATTTATTTTTATGGAGATGTATTTTTTTTTATGTATTTCCTGTTTACATTTGGATTCCTTTGTTTTGCTATACATTGCACTTTTCAGTTACATTGAAAACACCTCATATCATATTGTTACACTGTTCTACTTTTTCGAGGAAGAAAATACTTGAAGTACAGTATACTGTTATCTACCAATTGTCTGAAGTTGTATTTGCACTACAAAGTTAATTTGTTATTTGTGGTATAGTGCTTAAAAAGCATAATTTAATTTAGATGTATTGGCTGGCTGCAGCCTCTTGAAGTGAGATTGTCAACAATGGCCAGAGAAAGATTTATTTGTATGGAGATGTATTACCTGTTAATATTTGGTTTCTTGATAAAAGGATAAGAAGCTGCTGAGGTCAGTAACCTGATTGATTGATTGATTGATTGAAAACTTTATTAACAGATTGCAGAATGGGTACAGTACAGTACAGCTCAATACATACAATTGTTAAGGGGATGCAGACCAGAGAAAGACTTTCGTCTTGTTTACATCAGGGTCCCCCATTTTCAATTCATCGTAACATATATGACATACAGATAGACAGTACTGCTACATCTATACATTTATGACATACCAGATTTGCAAATACAGTACTGTTTGTGATACGAAAAGAGTCCAGAAAAGAAGTATATACATTTGAGGTAGAAACTGCTCTTTATTTCTCCTGGGATGATTGATTGATTGATTGAAAAGTTTATTAACATTTTGCAGAATGGGTACAGTACAGTACATCTCAATACATACAATTGTTAAGGGGATGCAGACCAGAGAAAGACTTTCGTCTTGTTTCCACCAGGGTCCCCCATTTTCAATTCATCATAACATATATGACATACATGACATACAGATAGACAGTACTGCTACATCTATACATTTATGACATATCAGATTTGCAAATACAGTACTGTTTGTACTCTGAATGGACTGGCAAGGGTATCTTGTTTCAAGATATTCATTTTATAAGCACATTGTCAGTGACCAGAGAAAGAGGTGTATTTTTATGGAGATGTATTTTTTTTTTATGTATTTCCTGTTTACATTTGGATTCCTTTGTTTTGCTATACATTGCACTTTTCAGTTACATTGAAAACACCTCATATCATATTGTTACACTGTTCTACTTTTTCGACGAAGAAAATACTTGAAGTACAGTATACTGTTATCTACCAATTGTCTGAAGTTGTATTTGCACTACAAAGTTAATTTGTTATTTGTGGTATAGTGCTTAAAAGGCATAATTTAATTTAGATGTATTGGCTGGCTGCAGCCTCTTGAAGTGAGATTGTCAACAATGGCCAGAGAAAGATTTATTTGTATGGAGATGTATTACCTGTTAATATTTGGTTTCTTGATAAAAGGATAAGAAGCTGCTGAGGTCAGTAACCTGATTGATTGATTGATTGATTGAAAACTTTATTAACAGATTGCAGAATGGGTACAGTACAGTACAGCTCAATACATACAATTGTTAAGGGGATGCAGACCAGAGAAAGACTTTCGTCTTGTTTACATCAGGGTCCCCCATTTTCAATTCATCGTAACATATATGACATACAGATAGACAGTACTGCTACATCTATACATTTATGACATACCAGATTTGCAAATACAGTACTGTTTGTGATACGAAAAGAGTCCAGAAAAGAAGTATATACATTTGAGGTAGAAACTGCTCTTTATTTCTCCTGGGATGATTGATTGATTGATTGAAAAGTTTATTAACAGATTGCAGAATGGGTACAGTACAGTACATCTCAATACATACAATTGTTAAGGGGATGCAGACCAGAGAAAGACTTTCGTCTTGTTTCCACCAGGGTCCCCCATTTTCAATTCATCATAACATATATGACATACATGACATACAGATAGACAGTACTGCTACATCTATACATTTATGACATATCAGATTTGCAAATACAGTACTGTTTGTACTCTGAATGGACTGGCAAGGGTATCTTGTTTCAAGATATTCATTTTATAAGCACATTGTCAGTGACCAGAGAAAGAGGTGTATTTTTATGGAGATGTATTTTTTTTTTATGTATTACCTGTTTACATTTGGATTCCTTCGTTTTGCTATACATTGCACTTTTCAGTTACATTGAAAACACCTCATATTGTTACACTGTTCTACTTTTTCGAGGAAGAAAATACTTGAAGTACAGTATACTGTATCTACCAATTGTCTGAAGTTTTATTTGCACTACAAAGTAAATTTGTTATTTATTTTGTGGTATAGTGCTTAAAAAGCATAATTTAATTTAGATGTATTGGCTGGCTGCAGCCTCTTGAAGTGAGATTGTCAACAATGGCCAGAGAAAGAGATTTATTTTTATGGAGATGTATTACCTGTTTATATTTGGTTTCCTGATAAAAGGATAAGAAGCTTTAGGTTTCCTGAGAAAAGGATAAGAAGCTTTAGGTTTCCTGAGAATGAGATATGAAGCTTTAGGGCTGCTGATAATAAGATAATAATAATAATAATAATAATAATAATAATAATAATAATAATAATAATAATAATAATAATAATAATAATAATAATAATAATAATAATAATAATAATAATAATAATAATAATAATAATAATAATAATAATAATAATAATAATAATAATAATAATAATAATAATAATAATAATAATAATAATAATAATAATAATAATAATAATAATAATAATAATAATAATAATAATAATAATAATAATAATAATAATAATAATAATAATAATAATAATAATAATAATAATAATAATAATAATGATAATAATAATAATAATAATAATAATAATAATAATAATAATAATAATAATAATAATAATAATAATAATAATAATAATAATAATAAGATTTTACTTGAAAGTAACTTAATAGTTACTTTCTGAAGTAACTAGTTACTTTTTGAAGAAGTAACTAGTAACTGTAACTAGTTACTTTTTGAAGAAGTAACTAGTAACTGTAACTAGTTACTTTTTTAAAGTAACTTGCCCAACACTGGCCACAAGGTTCAGTGTTGGATCCTGTTCTTTTCACTTCATAATAATGATCTTGTCTCTTCTTTGAATGTCATTTCCATCTGTATGCAGACAATACTATTGTGTTCTGTATCACTGACACTGTTCAGTTGGCCACTGGCTTTTTATCAATCTTAAATTAGTGGTAGTAAAACTACATGTATGCGGTTCTCCAGAGCCAGAAATGTTGATTATGATGAAGTATCTATATCTACCATAAGCGGTTCTTGCAAGAGAGTATAAATATCTTTGCTTGTGTCATGATGAGAAATTTAAATGTAAGTTCCATGTGGATATTCTTGTTTCCAAGCTGTGACAGAACTATAGGGTTGCCAACTTTCACTAATAGAAATAAGGGACATCTTTCATCGAGTGTGCGCGAAGCGCGTGCAAGAGAATGTTTTGGGTGGTTTTTGGGCGAAAATGGGCGGATTTTGTAACTATTTTCTTTTTTACTTTATTTCGGTTTTAGGGTTAGGGACTTAGGGTTAGGGTTATGTTATTAAATAATTTTGGGGAGCCAGCCCCCCAAACTCCTGAAATGCATAGAAAACAAACAGTCAGCACTGTTGTAGCTGAGGTTGTGTTTAACCGTGTGGTATACCTGTGTCACCTCAGCTGCAGTAACCTAGAGGGGAGGAGTGGGAGGATAAAATTGAAATGAAATGAAATTGAACAGTATGACATTGACTTTTATATTGTTGTCTGAACACTCTTTATTTATTTATGTTTAAGTATTTATTTAAGTATTTTTGCATTTATGTATTTATGAATTATATTATTTATGTATTTATTAACTGTTAATCCATTATGAAGAATTCCGTTTTCCAGATGAGCATAACAACATAAGAGTTTAAATGGGCACACTATTTAATTATATTGATTAATATAAATACATGTTTATTTATTAGACATTAAAAACTCAACATTAATGAACAATCAACTATATTAGTAAACTGAAATAGCCTAGGCCTAGATCAAACTGTGGTACGCGTACCACTAGTGGTACTTGCTGGTACTGCTGGTGGTACTAAAAATATATATATATAATTATTATTATTTTTTTTGTTGCAGTCAGGCCACTGAACTTAGAAGCAGGCCAGGCCAGTGTTTCTAGTTGCGGCGGCGCGATAGTTAGATAACCTAAGTGGGGAACAACCAGGAGATCACTGTGCCAGAGAGTAATGCAGTCTAAACAGTCATAAATCTTTTATTCAACTTCAGCCCTGATCATAACCATTTTTATTTTTAGATTTTTTTGTAAAAAAAAAAATTTTGTAAAAATTAAATACTCCCACTTTTCTGAAAAGAGTTGTTGTTAAATCTGACATTACAAAAAATCCATCAAAATATGTGTTGTTGCTAATCATTGACACATGCCTAGCCTGTAATAATCCCCCCCAGACAAATGTAATTTGCATTTGATATATTGAAAATATTTAACTTTTTGTGTGTTTTTTTAACAATAATTTGTGATGTCATCACACAAACTGGCATTTAAAGGGTTACAATTCGAATTTAAAGGTTAAAATTAAAAGAATTCTGCACCATAATGCAGGAAATTAAGTCTTTGTAACAAAATAATACCTGGTGGGGGACCCCCACTTAGAAAGTGGCCTGACTGGGGCTATAACTCACACTATATTTCCCAGCCTAAATTATTTCCCCTGTGTGTGTGTGTGTGTGTGTGTGTGTGTGTGTGTGTGTGTGTGTGTGTGTGTGTGTGTGTGTGTGTGTGTGTGTGTGTGTGTGTGTGTGTGTGTGTGTGTGTGTGTGTGTGTGTGTGTGTGTGTGTGTGTGTGTGTGTGTGTGTGTGTGTGTGTGAGAGAGAGAGAGATAATGAAGGACAATTGCTTGCTGTGTGTGTGTGAGATAGAGAGAAAGAATTAAGTACATTTGCTGAAATACAGTTGTTCTTAATTTTCTCACTTGCTATGTGAGAATGTTAGTTATTGTGTTCTCAATGCCCCTTGCATTGTATGAGTTGTGTGGAAGAGTTTGCTAGTTCTAGTGCTACCCCTTTGTACATTGTGGCTGTGTCTGACAAAAGTTAACAATAAATAATGGTATTAGGAATACATTTGCCTCCTGCGTGAACTGTGCATAGCTGAATAGACTGTATTTTAACGTCGGCCATATGGTGGTACTTGGAGAGCCAGCTACGTTTTCAGGTGGTACTTGGTGTAAAAGGTTTGAGAACCACTGGCCTAGACTATGCCCACATCAGCAGCCAATATGTAGGCTCCTGGCTGCCAGGGCAGGTAAATAGAAATACTGACATCTAGTTAAAAACACAACCAGATAGATAAATAAGATGTAATATCCCATACCGAATCAATCTCAGGAGATCTTTCAGTCATGAAGAACTGTGAAACCTGTGCTTGGGTCCTTTCTTTGCATTCTTATATTTCGGGAATGTTGTTCTCCTGAGGCATGCTGTCTGATGTCAGTCAGTCCACCATGTGCCACAGAACACACACCTACATACTTTGCAGTTTGCTTTATAAACATCTCCACTGACGCTATCAAGGGATTTGCCTCTTCCCACTCAGGTCTGTACTTCTGGACCAACGTGAAAGTGCTAATTCTCATTGGTCTCATCATAGCAGAGTTGCCAAGTCTGTTTATTTTCCGCAACTTTTGGACAACATTTTGCTTGTTTTTGGCTTGTTTTTGTAGGTCGGTTGACTGATTTCTCTCACAATACTGGAAACACTGTCTGACTTGTGGACAGCGGAGCTCTCACATTCCCGACCTTAAAATACGGGACAAGGTGCGTCCTGTATCAGTTCAATACGGAATGCGTCTTTTAGTTTCCAATTACGGGACGATTCCGTATTTTACGGGACGGGTGGCAACCCTAGACAGAACATTGGCTTCCTGTTCAGAGATAGATCCAGCTTCCTGTACAGATAGATCCAGCTTCCTGTTCAGATAGATCCAGCTACCTGTACAGATAGATCCAGCTTCCTGTACAGATAGATCCAGCTTCCTGTACAGAGATAGATCCAGCTTCCTGTACAGAGATAGATCCAGCTTCCTGTACAGAGATAGATCCAGCTTCCTGTACAGAGATAGATCCAGCTTCCTGTTCAGAGATAGATCCAGCTTCCTGTTCAGAGATAGATCCAGCTTCCTGTACAGAGATAGATCCAGCTTCCTGTTCAGAGATAGATCCAGCTTCCTGTACAGAGATAGATCCAGCTTCCTGTACAGAGATAGATCCAGCTTCCTGTTCAGAGATAGATCCAGCTTCCTGTACAGAGATAGATCCAGCTTCCTGTTCAGAGATAGATCCAGCTTCCTGTACAGATAGATCCAGCTTCCTGTACAGAGATAGATCCAGCTTCCTGTACAGAGATAGATCCAGCTTCCTGTACAGAGATAGATCCAGCTTCCTGTTCAGAGATAGATCCAGCTTCCTGTACAGAGACAGATCCAGCTTCCTGTACAGATAGATCCAGCTTCCTGTACAGATAGATCCAGCTTCCTGTTCAGAGATAGATCCAGCTTCCTGTACAGATAGATCCAGCTTCCTGTACAGATAGATCCAGCTTCCTGTACAGATAGATCCAGCTTCCTGTTCAGATAGATCCAGCTTCCTGTACAGAGATAGATCCAGCTTCCTGTTCAGATAGATCCAATCAATCAATCAATCAATCAATCAATCAATCAATCAATCAATCAATCAATCAGATTTATTTATATAGCACATTTAACATGACACGTGTCAACCAAAGTCCTGTACAGAGGGTAGATACATAGATACATATTATTGACAACAATCACACTCCGTTTTATGGGAGGGCACACAGGCAAACACACAGGAAAACAGGGCATGAGTCAGTGAACGGGAAAGGTAGAAGTGGGTTTTGAGCCTAGATTTGAAGGCATCTATCCAGGGGGCAAGCCTAATGGAGGTGGGGATGCTGTTCCACAGTTCAAATCCAAATCCAGCTTCCTGTACACAGGGCCGCCTCAGGGGGTGTGCGAGCAGTGCGGTCGCACAGGGCCTCGCGGGAAGGGGGGCCTCGCACAAAAAAAAATATATATATATATATATATATATTTTTTTTTTTTTATTCTTTTATTTGTTCTTTTTTTTATTCTTTTTTATTTTTTTATTTTTTTTTGCGAGGCCCCCCTTCCCGCGAGGCCCTTTTTCATCACAGACCTAAAATCTAGTTTTGCTTATATGCTTATATATTTCACATTAGACACGTTTGTAGAATGTGTCTGACTTGTTCCTGGCTCTGCGGCTCTGCAGCAGACATACTATTGGTTTCAACGAAGGGAGGGGTTACATGTGTACAGTCGGCCGGCGTGCGTCAGCTGCTTTTGACTATTTCGAGCGTGCAGCATTGGAGGTTATGCTTATGCCAGCCAAGACGAAGAGGACGGTCGTTCGGCAGATGGACTGAAGATGAAAGTTGTTGCATGTTAGACAGTTCAGTCAGGCTAGCCATGTCGGCTTAGCTAAAGGCAGGGACAGCTAGTTAGCTTTAGCTACGTTATAATATCGAGTGCTAACGTGTGGTTCAGTTGGGATAGCCATGTCGGCTAGTAGCTAGCTTAGCTAAAAGCTAACTAGCGTTAGCTAACCTAGAGAGAGCGTGTGCAGCATTGTTATGCCAAGATGAAGAGGACGGTCGTTCGGCAGATGAACTTCGTCAACTCCATGCGGTTGTCTCCATCCTCTTGGACGTTTGGTGAGTTTTTAATGCACTCTATTCTATTCCCGCCGTGGATATATCTCTCTCTCTCTCTCGGGCCGGCTAGCTATCGTGGCTAAGGCTAACGTTATGTTGGCTGACGTTATGTTGAGCCAAGCGGGCCGGCTAGCTAACGTAAATAACGTTATATTGAGCCAAACGGGCCGGCTAGCTGTTGTAGCTAATGTTATATTGAGCCAAAGCGGGCCGGCTAGCTAACGTAGCTAACAATATATTGAGCCAAATGGGCCGGCTAGCTGTTGTAGCTAATGTTATATTGAGCCAAGCGGGCCGGCTAGCTAACGTAGCTAACGTTATATTGAGCCAAACGGGCCGGCTAGCTGTTGTAGCTAATGTTAAATTGAGCCAAAGCGGGCCGGCTAGCTAACGTAGCTAACGTTATATTGAGAAAAAACGGGCCGGCTAGCTGTTGTAGCTAACGGTGTGTACCTGGTGTCAATACCTGGCTACTCTATTTGCAGTTAGCCTATTTAGCTGATGTCGGCCGTTGGCTCCTTGCTACTTTGTTTTCTCTGGTATAGACCCTCTTCTCTTTGGATTTAAGTGTTGATCTTTGTCCTTTTGGATCTATGTATATTCATGTTGCCTTTGTGAAGTTATCTTTTCCTTCTGTTTTGTTCTTCCATTAAAAGTTGAATATCCTTTAGGGGCTCATCTTAGCTGTCTTGCTTATCTCTCTCATACATGCTCTCTCTCTAACACACACACACACAGACATGCTATCTCTCTCTAACACACAAACACACATGCTCTCTCTCTCTCTTTCTAACACACACAGACATGCTCTATATCTCTCTCTAACACACAAAATGACATGCTCTCTCTCTCTGTATTTATCTCTCTTTCTAACACACATATACATGCTCTCTCTCTAACACACACACACAAACAGACATGCTCTCTCTCTATCTCTCTCTTTCTAACACACACAGACATGCTCTATCTATCTCTCTCTCTTCAATTCAAATGGGCTTTATTTCACATTCTTGTATTTCTCCCAGTAGGTATGGGAGTTTTGAGTTATTGTCCATGTTTTCAAAGTCTCTTTGGGTGTTTCCATTTTTTGGGAAGTATATGTCTTGGTATAGTGGACAGGTTGTTAAGAAGTGGAGCTCGGTTTCCACCTCATCTTGTGTGCAGTGGGTCTGTCTTCGCTTGGGAGCCAGGTCTGCCTATGGCGGCCTTTCTCGATGGCTAGGCTGTGCTCGCTGAGTCTGTACCTAGTCAAGGATCTTCTTAGTATTGGGTCAGTCACAGTGCTCAGGTATTCTGCCACTGTGTACTCTCTGTTTAGGGCCAAATAGCATTTCAATTTGCTCTGGTTTTGGGTTGTTTCTTTCCAATGTGTCTCTCTCTCTTTCTCTCTCTCTCTATCTGGCCTTGCTCTGGTGGAGGGTCAGGGGCATTGCTGGGTCTGTGCAGCGATAACACTGTATATTGACTGTAGAACGGGAGCTCTCTCTCGCTCTCTCTCTTGCTATATGTTGACTGTATCATGCCCAGCCTCGGGCAGCGCTATTATTTAAGAATATGTTGACTGTTTAAATCTCGCACAGGGCCTCGCATTTCTCCCAGGCGGCCCTGCCTGTACAGATAGATCCAGCTTCCTGTGATCAGTAGAAAGAGGGTGGTGATTTATAGGCTGCGGCTCCAACTCTTAAACCTCTGCCTTCATTTATCAACAGTTCTTAGAAAGTGTTCTACTTTCGTTCGTAAGCACAGAATTTAGAATGTGTGTACGCACAGAAAAATCTGGATTTATCACACGCGCGTAGACGTGTCCCACGCACACCGGCAAGTACTCTGTGTTGATAAATGCCACTTGTTCTACGCTCCGCGCTCGTGCACGATTTTAAGTATTTGCATATAGAACCGACCGTAATTAAC
This sequence comes from Notolepis coatsorum, assembly GCF_963971535.1. Taxonomy (NCBI): domain Eukaryota; kingdom Metazoa; phylum Chordata; class Actinopteri; order Aulopiformes; family Paralepididae; genus Notolepis; species Notolepis coatsorum. The sequence continues at coordinate 103,128,298 of NC_140182.1, read as the reverse complement.
CATATACGGTAATGAACACCCCCATGAAATGTGGAAAAATTTACTAAACCGAGCGAAAGCGTGTTATGGGAGAAATACACGACAGGCTGACAGACATGTACACGGTGATGTCGGATATTATATCTATTAACTTCCTAAAGACCATTGCTGCCTGGACACCGCAAACACTAATAAAGACCGTTAACCACTGTTTGCCGTTGCCCGTTGGTGTCATTAATGCATGCTGGAATATGAATGCCTTTCTTCATTTCGTTCTTTTAACGTTCGATTAATACCCAGGGATTAAAGTTATCCGTACATTTTCTACCTGCATTGTTTAATATGATTCGTAGAGGCATACAATCTATTTTGATGTCGGTATTAGGTAGCCTATATATTATTATTATAATTTTTTATATGAATAATTATTATATTACAATAAAAGACAGCTCTGTCTTTTAATACACACATATATTGTACAGTAACGTCAAATAAACACGTACAGTCCCCGCTGAAATAAAGGTTCTGCACGCACGTACCAGCAGTGATCTACAGCAGCTAAAATACACATAAAAGATAGCCACTTATACTATTCTGAGTAGATAATTCATCTGTATCGCAACGGAGTCACGGATCTGGTCGGGGCAGGTAGCATTATGTCAGGGAAATTCGTATGAAATAAACAAATGTGAATTAAAGAATTTTAAATGAAGTTTAGCATATTAAATCGTTTTATAAGCTTATAGCTTTTTTCGTGCTGATTTGAGAAGGGTGTGTGTGTGTGCGTGCGTGTGACTACTAGTCTCCTAGTAGAGACTCACCCCCCCCCCCCTAGGAGGTGGTCCAGAGGGGGGGGGGGGGGGGTGAGTCTCTACTAGGAGGTGGTCCAGAGGGGGGGGGGTGAGTACACACACACACACACACACTGTGGAACAGTGTCTATCTGTCTGTCTGTCTGTCTGTCTGTCTCTCTGCTGTCTGTCTCTCTGCTGTCTGTCTTTCTGCTGTCTCTCTCAAAATAGTATAAGTGGCTATCGTGGCCCTGAGAGCGCTGCTCTCCGATTATGCAGCTGGACCCTTCTCAAATAAGCACGGAAAAGGCTATAAGCGTATAGCTCCAATTTGGGTCCCAAATTGCGGTACAAATCAAGGAGGTGTCTCGGTAGCGGACTCTAGTTAATATTATGTTCTCTCTGTAATTAGACTGCCCCTCATTCATTCATTCATCCCTATCTGCTATCTCTGAAAAACAGTTCCCCGCGAGCGCAGTCAGTGCACCCGATAAGCTATATATAAACCATGCTGCATTCATTCGAAAAGAAAGACCTATTCCAAATGCTATATTTATAGGGTTTGACAATAATTACACTAATGTCGCTATTTTACAATGAACTATAATGAATTACGGGCCATACAGAACACGCCAATGTTTAAACTAATGCACGGTGTAACGCTTCCCCCGGTCCTGTGGGACCAGCCGGCAACCCTCCGCCCGGTTCGGTTGGTCCAGGACCCAGACATTCTCAACCCCCCATCAATAACCCTCATAACATAACATTGGCAACCGGTGGGCTGATGCAGATCTGGCATCAGCTCACACACCAGCTTATTATTATTTACTGCCAGTTATGTTTATTATGTTTATTGTCTGTGTTGTTGTTGTTGTCTCCACTTTGTTAGACATGTGTTCCCCTGTCTGTGTTTTGTAAATATGTGTTAGTCTGGTTGTTTAATTGTTATTGTTTTCCCAGTGTGCTCTGTGTTCTGTTGTTTATGTCTACCACACCTGTGTCCTGTTTGTAATTACCCTCTGTGTCTATCAGTGTCTGTATATTAGGTGTTGTGGGCCAGCAGTCCCTTGCGGGTTCATTGTTAAATGTTACCTATGTTTGTCAGTCGTGTATTGTTCCTGTCTTGTAGTAAATTGTTATCGTCACCACGTCGACTCCTGTCTCATCTATATTCACTCTGCCACCTGGGTTCACCATGAAGAAGAAGCATAATCGTAACACGGAAGCTTATTTCCGCGTTGCAATATTCATATTCTACCACCGGGCGCCAGGTACGCACGGTCGGAGCTGTGCGTAAATATACGCACAAAGTCAAGCACAAGTTCAAGGCGTGTTCGAGATTGATTTCAGCTCGCCTCGAAAATAGACGAGAGTAGACGAGTGCAGCCGGGCAAGGAGTCAGAACGTCGGACACTTCAGATTTGACAACAGCCTCTCGCCTAGTCTCGCATGGCAGATACACGTTCACGTTACCACCACACACATTACACACCTGTCCAGCTCATTATAATGCGATGGCCGCGTGCAAAATTAGATTCGATTCAAATGTACAGCACACCATATACTGCTATAGTGGAATATACTATTCATATATACCATAATGTATACCATCTTGGTGCGCGCTCCTGGCCACCGCAGCATGCACGCACACACAACACACACACACAATATTGAGGCAAAACAGACAGTGTGTGTATGTGTGTGTGTGTGCGGGATACAGTATCAGCTCAGCTGCTGCATCGTTAATGAACTATAGATTTATATGGAATTCGTTCATCTATCTAGCGATTGGGTTAACTGAGAGCCAGATTGCTTAGAGGAGTACTGTACATAGAGCGGTAATGCTCAGATTGCTCATTGAGTCATGACTATAAATGCAAAACGTAATTGTCGTATTTATTATCATTATAATTATTTAATTCCAATGATAGAAACAGTCCGTCTGTAGAATCGACTTGAAGAAGCAATCACCATTTGTTCAGGGGGGTTGATATGTTATTTTGATATAAATTCCGACAGCATTCATTACTCTGATAAAAATAATTTGGTGTCTGACAGCTTGAAGTTTATCATGATGATATGATAACTTTATTTGAGGAAGCTCTTGGTACTCAAACTCCTGTATCTAATAATAATAATAATAATAAATATATCTGATAGACGGGACCCGTACTGTATTATTGTACCCATTCTGCAATCGGTTAATAAAGTTTTCAATCAATCAATCAATCAAACGTCTCATAACTTCCTCTTGTGGGCGTGGCTGGTGGTGACAACCAGGTGACAACTTTTCTGAGCCAATAGGAGTTTTGCGCAGAGATAGCAAGTCGTTTCCCATCATGTATTTGCGTGGAGCAGTCGGGTGATAGGTACTGTGGAGCCTCGCTCTGAAGGCTGTGCGTGGCTCGCTCCCGCTCGTCAGATTTTCAGAGCAAGTCGGACAACATTCTAACCATCATGCAACGCGCTTGGCGAGGCCGTAGTAAAACCTGCGCAGATCTGCGTCCACCTAGCCAATCTCGAACACGCCTAAAGTGTGGGACTTTGAACGTGTGCTTGACTTTGTGCGTATATATACGCACAGCTCCGACCGTGCATACCTGGCGCCCAGCGGTAGAATATGGAGACTGCAGACGTGGAAATAAGCTTTTGTGCATTACTTCCAACACTGGCGCGTGTTCTGTATGAACCGTAATTCATTATAGTTCATTGTAAAATAGCGACAGTAGTGTAATTATAACGGGCTCATGCTCTAACAAGAGGTTGGCCTGCTTGTTTGGCACGGGGGGGGCAGACGCAGAACACCCACCTCCAAACGCGATAAAATATTGTTTAAAATAAAAAGCGAAATACTATTATTTTGTGTGTCATGTTTCCAAATAAGATTGGTCACAACGAAATGCTTTCTACTTCAATGTGTTGGTTAGAATAGATGACCTCCGTTGAAACTTCACTGAGACTAAAAGACAGTCTATTTGTGAGCTCCCGCACAGACGTGATAATAATAATAATAATAATAATAATAATAATAATAATAATAATAATAATAATAATAATAATAATAATAATAATAATAATAATAATAATAATAATAATAATAATAATAATAATAATAATAATAATAATAGCTTCATTTTATATAGCGCCTTTCAAGAGACCCAATGTTGCTTTACATAGGGGGAAAAAATAACAAAGTAACAAACATAGTGGACAGACACAACATATACATATGATGATGGGATTCAAGTTCGCGTTTGTATTGATCACATAGGCAGGCTATACATAGGCTACATGGCACGGTCCATCGTGATATTGGAGATGGATCGAGCAATAGACTGTTACTGTCTGTACCACCCATGTAGCTGTCAAAGCTCCATCACAAAAAAGTTATGCTGAAACCGTGCAGATCAGAAAATCTACTGAAGGCCTTGAAGACGGGTGCTGCTTTACGCAGCATATCCGTGTTCCAGTCCCCAATAAGGATTTTTTCGACCCCCTCCACCCCAGCTAAACACCCATCAAGTGTGTCATAAAAGCCACTCTGTTCTGGCGGTCTATAGATTGTGCCTACTAGTACTGGTTTCGCCCTGTCTAATAAGATTTCAATCCAAACAGTTTCAATTTCGTCATGGTTAAGGTCATTACGGTTGATGTATTTGGTATCTTTGTGTATATACACACAGACGCCACCTCCATACTGGTTTCTATCCCTCCTGACTATTGAGTAGTTTTCAATTTCAATCTCTGGATCCTGTACAGATGAGTCTAATTTTGTTTCTGTGAAACACAATATGTTAGCCTTACCGTTTAAAAACAATTGTTTGATTTCAGCCAGTTTAGGTCTCAGGCTGTTTGTATTAATGTGGAATATATGAAGTCCATTTTTGCTGGTAATCTGATTGATGTCGTCACACTGGAGGTAACTCTGTTCATTTGTGTCCTGTCCTGTGGTGGGGGGAGGGGGGGCGTTGTTGTTGTTTGTGCCGTGAGTGGGGAGGGGGGGAGGGGGTGATCCTTTGTCCTTTGCTGGAGTCTGTATTCCTCTGTGTGAAAGCCCGCGATGTGGGGGGGGGGGGGGGGGGGGGGGGCTGGTTGTTTACAGTTGTGTCTGTTAGTACTCCATTGTGGGGGAGGGGTTCCAGGTAACTTTCTTCGTCTGTGAGGAGGGGGGGGGGGGCTTTGTTGTCGTGGGTGGGAAGGGGGGAGGGGGGGGGGAGGGTCCCGCGCCGTGCTGGTACAACAAAGGACTCGTTCCTGGATGATTTCCCTGTTAGCTCTGCTGGCTAGCCGGCTATCGGGCGTCGAGATGTTTGAATCCCGCGTCGAGTTGGTCGTCATGGTTGCGACCCTCGGTTCACCTCCTCTCGTCTCTGCCTCACGTGTGCTCGTCTGCTGCGGCGTCATTGGGGGAGAGTCACCGTCCGCGCTGTGGATGTAGCCACAGGTTGCGTTGTTGATGTTGTTGGACGCGATGGGAACCTCCATCGCTTCTTGTGCTGCCAGACCAAGTCTTCTAGCCTGAGTTCTGGTCAAAACCGGTCCTGGGTTTAAATGAATGTCTCCCGAAAGTAGCAGAACCAGGATGATCATGGTCCTACGGTCCAATCTGCCAGTCGGGGGTACGTTTTTACGTACCGGGCTTGCTGTTAGTAGCGTGTGTATAGCCGCCGTTCCAACGTCTAGGTGTTTATTTTCCGAGCCATTGAGAAGGTAGAAGTCACTGTGGGTCTCGTTTAATCCATTTTCACTTCTCTTCACTTCTGTTTGATGTTGATTCATTGATGAATTGAGGTATGAGTCCATAATCCATATTAGCAGGAGGAGAAAATGTGCACAAAACCTTGTTGTTTTGGTTCTTTGGCGAGAGCTCTCAGTAATGCGACTGCTCATGACTGCACCGGCATGTGAGGGACAGCTGTCTATTTTTGCTTTATTTCACCTCTCTGTGAGGGATAGCTGTCAATCCCTGTTCCCTGTGGTTAATTGCCTCATGGGTCGGCAGGTGTGTGGGCTTGATTGCACCTGATGCAGTGCAGCTGTGCCTATGGCCATGTGGAGTCTATTTAAGTTTGGAGATTGCATTGTCAACTGCTTTTTCATTTTCCTTGTGCTGGCTATACTTTTTGTCAGGCTTCTTATATTTAAGTGTAGTGCTGCCCTATTCAGCATTTAGCCTTCTTTTGTAGCTATACTCGTTTTCGTCTACTGGCTTAGTTTACACTTTATTTTATAAAGGCTGAGTCCTTTATGGTAGTGTTTTCTTTTGTTCTTTTGGAACTGCCCTTTGCACATAAACTCCCTTGGTGGAGGTTTATTGTTTTATGTTTGCAATATAAACTCTGTTTTTAGGAGTTGCCTTTGTGGCTTATTTATTTTCTCTACAATACCTCTTTAATGAGTGTCGTCCTGTTTTTTTGGACATTACTTATTTTCTTGAATACTCACTTTGAGGCTTCCACCTGTAAAGGTTGTTTTGTGTTGTTTATTTTTTCCCTTCTCCTAAAAACGTCTGCGTAAGCAGTTAGTGGTTATCCGTTTTACGTATAACTTTAAGAATCCCTATTATCTGCTCATGACCCACACACACACCCACAGCCCTCCCACTTATACCGCCAGACCACGCTGTACAGCGATATTGAGATCAATATTTCATTTTTTCGCCATGGCATTCATAATTCATATATACACCTCCGGCGCTGCAGCTGGACCCTACGGCTCAAAAAAACAACGGCTTAATACCGCCGCCTGGTGGATGGTCGGGCGAGTTACACTCGAACAACAGGAAGTGGGAGGTGTCCGTCGATTAAATTCATCCTGCCGTCAGACCTTGTTGCAAGGCTCCCGACAGATACTATAGTACATATCGATCGCTTTATAAACTTAATAATCGATATGATTTCGGCATTTATTGCGACATACAAACCGGAAATGGACCTAGGCGATCGACGTCCTATACCTGGGATCTTTCACCGCCAGTCTCATTGACGCACGGTAAGATGACGCTATTTTCAGCCCAATTGTTTATTCTTTTCACTGCAAACCGATCTGATCAATATATCACCCATACTACATAAAGCATTTACTGACGATCACGGAATTATAAACGACCCCCCCCCTTTCATCCGTGCATGATGACGCATAACGTATATGATCATATACAGTTGAATTTTTTAATATAGCGTGTATCAGGAATAAACAGCAGTTGATAATCTATATATGCGTTTATGCCTATAACTCACGTTCTATGAATTACTGCAGAAAACGATAAAAACATACTTATATTCTAGAAGGTATTTTTGGAAGAATCTATGAATGAAAAAGTATAACGTTCCTACATCCTGAACGATAGATAATCGATGTTGAATGGGCCATAGTAATGTCAATTTAGCAATGCAATTTAAAGAAGGTGAACATCTCCATAGGCTACATTGATGGATATAACCGTGGCAGGTGTAAGTTATCTATGATTATGCTGGGATCTTTTGGTGATTATGAGCGGCTGAATAGGAATTAAATCAGGAGACAAAGTCCAATCGGCCGTGTTTATTGGCTGAAAAACACAGGGAGGAAAAACAGTCCTATGAGTCCAAGGCCCTCCGCGGGCAATGGCTCCAGAATGAGAAACACACAGGTCTTAAATACTCTTGCAAGTTACACATTTAGGCAGGTTGACCGGCAGGTTTGATGACTGATGATCTGACAGATTTGGCCCATAAGGTCTAAATCCAACGTTGTGTTATCTGAGATGGTGCCAACGTGTCTGGGCATTCCTGCTGACCAGAGCAGACTGTTCGTCTCTGGTGTGAACGTGGGGAAAATGACAAAGGAGGATGGTTTTGTAATAATAGGATTGTGATTAGGATTGTGGATTTATCTATTAGTTTTAAGTGTTAATATTTTAGGGAGGATGATTTATTAGCTAACATACAGTATGGCTTTCTGCTAGTGTAAAGTCAGTTCTGACCAGATAAGCCTGTGACCAAGCACAGGTCATCAGGTCAATGTATTCCTGTGCCTGCCTGGTCAGTGGGGGAGAGTATGTTCTCACTAGAGGATCTGAATCTAAGGATCTGTAATCCTTCAGTGGAATAGTAATGAATATATATTACACAGGGAATGTGTTAAGAACAAAAATAGAACACTTTCTAAGAATTGTTGATAAATGAGGGCGACTCTGAAGCTGATTGATTGATTGATTGATTGAAAATTGTATTAACAGATTGCAGAATGGGTACAATACAGTACAGCTCAAGACATACAATTGTTAAGGGGATGCAGACCAGAGAAAGACTTTCGTCTTGTTTACATCAGGGTCCCCCATTTTCAATTCATCATAACATATATGACATACATGACATACAGATATACAGACTGCTACATCTGCTGAAGGTTCTTCCTTCTCTTGCTGCATCTAAAAGCATGATCTCCGACCACTGTGCGTCGACTTGTAACTTTCTTAGCTGATTTTTATTGTTTATTCTTAATTATTGTGTATGAAATTGCTGATAAACTGTCTTGTTTTGTAAGCTTGTCGTCACTGTAAATGAGGGGTAACCTCAGTGTCTTATGAGTTGAAATAAAGGTTTTTAATTAATTAAATCAAATATCATAAAGACATATAGATAGTTTAGATACATAAAAATAATCTATTCTAAAACGCAGATAGCAGTAGAGGTCAAGCCTCCCTCTCACACTGTGTTGTTTTCTGTTTTCTGCTCCAGAAATCAAACCCTTCTATTCATAAATATGGCATAAAAATTGTCTTCTGAATCTCGTGTGTGTGTGTGTGTGTGTGTGTGTGTGTGTGTGTGTGTGTGTGTGTGTGTGTGTGTGTGTGTGTGTGTGTGTGTGTGTGTGTGTGTGTGTGTGTGTGTGTGTGTGTGTGTGTGTGCGTGCGTGCGTGCGTGCGTGTGTGTGTCTCTCTCTCTCTCTCTGCTGGCAGCCCATAGCTGCTCCCCTCATTAGCATTTAGACTGACTGGGCACACACACACACAGACACACACACAGATACACACACACACCTCAGCAGTAGTTTCTATAAGGCAGATGTTAACAGCCAATCAGAAGCCAGTAATGCTGCTGTAAACTATTAACTCTTCCACTGCCAGAAGGTTCTCTGAGGACCTCACGGCACGGTGGTGTAGTGGTTAACACTGTCACCTCACAGCAAGAAGGTCCAGGGTTCGATTCCCACTTGGGGACCAGGTTTCCATGATGCCAGGTACTCAGGTGGGGTATCTCCCGGGTCTTTCTGTGTGGAGTTTGCATGTTCTCCCCGTGCTCGCAAGGGTTTCCCCCCCCGATAAGATAAACCCAATGGAAAAACATGCACAACAATAGATCGCTAACGCTGTGGCGTCCTTGACGAAGACGGACAGGAGCACTTGGATTGGTCCCCTGGCACGGCTCACGTTGACGCCTGTCTGATCCCGGCTGCCCTTGGGGGGGAAGGACGACGGGATGGGTTAATCGCAGATACGAATTGCATGCATGCATCGCATGTGTGCCGATTGATGACCTCTGAGCAGGTCCTAAATTATTATTATTATTATACCTTGGAGTCCTCTTAAGAGGAATGGTTTGGAACCACATTTACATTTAGTCATTCAGCTGACACTTTTATCCAAAGCGACTTACAGATTGTGAACAAGTCACCAGGAGGGATACATCTCTGGCAGTTAATGGTCAGTGGCATTGTTCGTCAAATAGTATTGAGCTTGAGTGTTACACTCTGAGTAGTATAGACATATTGGCATGATGGGTAGTAGTATAAGTATACTGCCCTGTCAAGGCAGACCGCAGTAACTTCAAAAAAGTGAAACTGAGAAAAATGGCTTTAAAGTTTTTTGACTTGCCATCCAAAATGTGTTATAGGTAGATAGATGATAGTACCCAGATTTAACATGTATTAATGAAGTAATCTTTAGGCATACAAAAATATGACATAATTATTTTAATTAACCCCCAAAAAGCAGATACTGCACTCTGCTGCACAGTTCCCTTAAATAATTATACAGGTAATGTACAGGCAAAGTGCAGTAACTTCAAATACAATGTTGTTTTCCCTCCAGCTTTCATAACTTAACCTAGCCATTTTATTTGGATCATCATTCCAATATATTCAGGTGTTAAATTTCATTTTCAAAATGGCTAGGTTAAGTTATGAAAGCTGGAGGGAAAACAACATTGTATTTGAAGTTACTGCACTTTGCCTGTACATTACCTGTATAATTATTTAAGGGAACTGTGCAGCAGAGTGCAGTATCTGCTTTTTGGGGGTTAATTAAAATAATTATGTCATATTTTTGTATGCCTAAAGATTACTTCATTAATACATGTTAAATCTGGGTACTATCATCTATCTACCTATAACACATTTTGGATGGCAAGTCAAAACACTTTAAAGCCATTTTTCACTGTTTGGAAGTTACTGCGGTCTGCCTCGTTTTTGAGTGTGATTTTGTAGTTACTGCAGTTTTTAAAACCCCATATCTCCAAAACTGAGCGACCTTAACATCTGAAACTTGGTCACAAGATAAAACATTTATTGACGAGTTCAATTTCACTCATAACTCAATTTTGACCTTTTTTGAGTTACTGCGGTCTGCCTTGACAGGGCAGTATAGTAGTAGGGTACATAATGCTAAAACAGTAAGAGGGTTAGTTGAAAAGAATAATAATAATAATTTCAGATATTGTTTGAAGAGGTGTGTTTTTAGTCAACGGCGTAATATTTGACAGGTTTCAGCTGTCCTGACTGTGGTGGGAAGTGGTGGAGTGAGGACCGAGAATAGTCTGCTTCTCTTTGATGACCCCCCAGGAGCTCGGATAGGAGTGAGTTTGTGGCGGCCAGAAGATGCAGAGCGTAGGGGTCTTGAGGGTGTGTAGTTAGAAGATGCAGAGCGTAGGGGTCTTGAGGGTGTGTAGTTAGAAGATGCAGAGCGTAGGGGTCTTGAGGGTGTGTAGTTAGAAGATGCAGAGCTGAGGGGTCTTGAGGGTGTGTAGTTAGAAGATGCAGAGTGTAGGGGTCTTGAGGGTGTGTAGTTAGAAGATGCAGAGCGTAGGGGTCTTGAGGGTGTGTAGTTAGAAGATGCAGAGTGTAGGGGTCTTGAGGGTGTGTAGTTAGAAGATGCAGAGTGTAGGGGTCTTGAGGGTGTGTAGTTAGAAGATGCAGAGCTGAGGGGTCTTGAGGGTGTGTAGTTAGAAGATGTAGAGTGTAGGGGTCTTGAGGGTGTGTAGTTAGAAGATGCAGAGCGTAGGGGTCTTGAGGGTGTGTAGTTAGAAGATGCAGAGCGTAGGGGTCTTGAGGGTGTGTAGTTAGAAGATGCAGAGTGTAGGGGTCTTGAGGGTGTGTAGTTAGAAGATGCAGAGCGTAGGGGTCTTGAGGGTGTGTAGTTAGAAGATGCAGAGCGTAGGGGTCTTGAGGGTGTGTAGTTAGAAGATGCAGAGCGTAGGGGTCTTGAGGGTGTGTAGTTAGAAGATGTAGAGTGTAGGGGTCTTGAGGGTGTGTAGTTAGAAGATGCAGAGCATAGGGGTCTTGAGGGTGTGTAGTTAGAAGATGCAGAGTGTAGGGGTCTTGAGGGTGTGTAGTTAGAAGATGCAAAGTGTAGGGGTCTTGAGGGTGTGTAGTTAGAAGATGCAGAGCTGAGGGGTCTTGAGGGTGTGTAGTTATAAGATGTAGAGTGTAGAGGTCTTGAGGGTGTGTAGTTAGAAGATGCAGAGCGTAGGGGTCTTGAGGGTGTGTAGTTAGAAGATGCAGAGCGTAGGGGTCTTGAGGGTGTGTAGTTAGAAGATGGAAGTGTAGGGTTCTTGAGGGTGTGTAGTTAGAAGATGCAGAGCGTAGGGGTCTTGAGGGTGTGTAGTTAGAAGATGCAGAGCGTAGGGGTCTTGAGGGTGTGTAGTTAGAAGATGCAGAGTGTAGGGGTCTTGAGGGTGTGTAGTTAGAAGATGCAGAGCGTAGGGGTCTTGAGGGTGTGTAGTTAGAAGATGCAGAGCGTAGGGGTCTTGAGGGTGTGTAGTTAGAAGATGTAGAGTGTAGGGGTCTTGAGGGTGTGTAATTAGAAGATGCAGAACGTAGGGGTCTTGAGGGTGTGTAGTTAGAAGATGCAGAGCGTAGGGGTCTTGAGGGTGGGTAGTTAGAAGATGCAGAGCGTAGGGGTCTTGAGGGTGTGTAGTTAGAAGATGCAGAGCGTAGGGGTCTTGAGGGTGTGTGGTTAGAAGATGCAGAGTGTAGGGGTCTTGAGGGTGTGTAGTTAGAAGATGCAGAGCGTAGGGGTCTTGAGGGTGTGTAGTTAGAAGATGCAGAGTGTAGGGGTCTTGAGGGTGTGTAGTTAGAAGATGTAGAGTGTAGGGGTCTTGAGGGTGTGTAATTAGAAGATGCAGAGCGTAGGGGTCTTGAGGGTGTGTAGTTAGAAGATGCAGAGCGTAGGAGTCTTGAGGGTGGGTAGTTAGAAGATGCAGAGTGTAGGGGTCTTGAGGGTGTGTAGTTAGAAGATGCAGAGCGTAGGGGTCTTGAGGGTGTGTGGTTAGAAGATGCAGAGCGTAGGGGTCTTGAGGGTGTGTAGTTAGAAGATGCAGAGCGTAGGGGTCTTGAGTGTGTGTAGTTAGAAGATGCAGAGCGTAGGGGTCTTGAGGGTGTGTAGTTAGAAGATGCAGAGCGTAGGGGTCTTGAGGGTGTGTAGTTAGAAGATGCAGAGCGTAGGGGTCTTGAGGGTGTGTAGTTAGAAGATGTAGAGTGTAGGGGTCTTGAGGGTGTGTAATTAGAAGATGCAGAGCGTAGGGGTCTTGAGGGTGTGTAGTTAGAAGATGCAGAGCGTAGGGGTCTTGAGGGTGTGTAGTTAGAAGATGCAGAGCGTAGGGGTCTTGAGGGTGTGTGGTTAGAAGATGCAGAGCGTAGGGGTCTTGAGGGTGTGTAGTTAGAAGATGCAGAGCGTAGGGGTCTTGAGGGTGTGTAGTTAGAAGATGCAGAGCGTAGGGGTCTTGAGGGTGTGTAGTTAGAAGATGCAGAGCGTAGGGGTCTTGAGGGTGTGTAGTTAGAAGATGCAGAGCGTAGGGGTCTTGAGGGTGTGTAGTTAGAAGATGCAAAGCGTAGGGGTCTTGAGGGTGTGTAGTTAGAAGATGCAGAGCGTAGGGGTCTTGAGGGTGTGTAGTTAGAAGATGCAGAGTGTAGGGGTCTTGAGGGTGTGTAGTTAGAAGATGCAGTGCGTAGGGGTCTTGAGGGTGTGTAGTTAGAAGATGCAGAGCGTAGGGGTCTTGAGGGTGTGTAGTTAGAAGATGCAGAGCGTAGGGGTCTTGAGGGTGTGTAGTTAGAAGATGCAGAGTGTAGGGGTCTTGAGGGTGTGTAGTTAGAAGATGCAGAGCGTAGGGGTCTTGAGGGTGTTTAGTTAGAGACCATTGACCAGAGGTAGAAGGGAGCCGTTCCCTTCGCTGGTACACCAGGTCAAGGACCTTGAAACGGATTTGTGCGCCGATGGGGAGCCAGTGTAGCTCTCTGAGAAGTGCGGTAACATGGGCTGACTTTGGTAGATTGGAGATCAGGCTGGCCTTTAAGAAGAATGACTTGGAACCCAAGACTACTCTGGTCATGTTTAGACACAGAGAGAAGATGAACTGGTCATGTTTAGACACAGAGAGAGAAGATGTTCTGGTCATGTTTAGACACAGAGAGAGAAGATGCTCTGGTCATGTTTAGACACAGAGAGAAGATGATCTGGTCATGTTTAGACACAGAGACACAGAGAGAAGATGATCTGGTCATGTTTAGACACAGAGACACAGAGAGAAGATGATCTGGTCATGTTTAGACACAGAGAGAGAAGATGTTCTGGTCATGTTTAGACACAGAGAGAAGATGATCTGGTCATGTTTAGACACAGAGAGAGAAGATGTTCTGGTCATGTTTAGACACAGAGAGAAGATGATCTGGTCATGTTTAGACACAGAGAGAAGATGATCTGGTCATGTTTAGACACAGAGAGAAGATGATCTGGTCATGTTTAGACACAGAGAGAAGATGATCTGGTCATGTTTAGACACAGAGAGAAGATGATCTGGTCATGTTTATGTAGCCCATGCTATTTTCTTGTCTAGCTGAAACATTCATTATGGACTGTGAATTGGTTGACGCTCCCTGGAAGAGTGTAATTTGTTGACGCTCCCTGGAAGAGTGTAATTTGTTGACGCTCCCCTGAGATTTACGTGGTACAGCCTGCTTGTGAGCAGCGTGTTGAAAACTGTTCCTGGCTGCAAGCTAGAGACAGACTATTGGAGCAGTTGGAGAATATTAGAAAAGTGACAAAAAGGTATACTTGGACAGAAGAACTACTTGGACAGAAGATGAAAGATAGAGGATAAAGAGAGGATTCCGTGCTGGAACTGGACAAGAAAGAGAGAAGAAAAGACTAGCTGACTTGAAGACCGAATTGGAGGAGAAACCATTGCCAATTGAAAGACTGATAAACAAAAGGAAGAATCCTGATTGGTTTTTGTTACCCCCTTCAGTGAACACGGATCTGCATCAACTGAAGTGGTCTTCTTCATTGACCTTCTCCACTCACCATCACCCAACGGTCGGCTGGTGACGTTCCCTTTTTGTTTAATTGAGTGCACTCAAAACAGACTTTATTGGGTACCCTTTTTATTTCATTTATTATTTTCTATAAATGTGGACCATTGCATGGAAGCTATGATGTTGTAATATGTACTGAACCTGGTGAACCCTTTTAAGTTATATAAAAGGTAAAACGTAGATCACGGTGCCTGTGTATTTTTTCTTAGAGCCAGTCTCCTTGAACCTATAGTTGATAGTTGTACCACTGCAGAAAGAACTGATAGTGTTGAATTACAGTAGGTTACATAAAGTGGCGAGCTAGCCAGGAGACTGGTAATACAAAATGGAATATTGTAACCATTATAAAATGCATGAGCAGGGCTGCCTTTTTGTCTCCAATATCGATGATAAGTATTTAGAAATTGACATTGCTAATGTCTTTAAGACACATGGAGAAGTAGTGAAATGTGTACGAGTCCCTAATGAACCAGGTAAACCTAAAGGCAGGGCTCTGGTCCAATATAAAGATGAAAGAGTAATAGCTCGTATGGATCCAGCGTTCTTCACTGAACCATTCATTTCTGATGATGCCACATGGTACATCACCACCATACAAAACGAGACAGTTCAGGAAACAGAAGAACAAGAAAACGTTGATGAACAAAAGTTTGCTGCAGCAGTAGCAGGTCTAAGCAAGACCAGTCAAATCCAGATGCTCCAAACTTATCTTTCTAAACTTCAGATGACTGATAGTGACACAGCAGGTGAAGAGACAATTGAAACTCTGGCGCCTGAGTCCCCTCGAACACCGCCATGTCTGGATGAGAGCCTCATCAACCCCCCCAGTGTTCAGAAAGTAGTTGTGGAGCATGTAATAAAAACTGAACATCAATCTTCACATGTCAGCAAAATCCACACCTTCTCAGGAAGAACACCAAAACCCAGTGGAGAAGTTGATTATGAGATGTGGCACACTCAAGTTGAACTGTTACTGAGTGATCCTTCCAGCTCGGATACTCAGAAGGTCAGAAGGATTTTAGAGAGCTTACTGAGCCCAGCAAGTGACCTAGTCAAAAGCCTTGGTATTGACTCCTCGCCCTCACAGTATCTCAATCAGCTTGACGCAGCTTTTGGGGCAGTAGCAGATGGAGAAGAGCTATATGCAGCATTCCTGGGTGCAAATCAAAATGCCGGAAAGAAATCCTCAGATTACTTGAATCGGTCTTGAGGGTGTGTAGTTAGAAGATGCAGAGCGTAGGGGTCTTGAGGGTGTGTAGTTAGAAGATGCAGAGCGTAGGGGTCTTGAGGGTGTGTAGTTAGAAGATGTAGAGTGTAGGGGTCTTGAGGGTGTGTAATTAGAAGATGCAGAACGTAGGGGTCTTGAGGGTGTGTAGTTAGAAGATGCAGAGCGTAGGGGTCTTGAGGGTGGGTAGTTAGAAGATGCAGAGCGTAGGGGTCTTGAGGGTGTGTAGTTAGAAGATGCAGAGCGTAGGGGTCTTGAGGGTGTGTGGTTAGAAGATGCAGAGTGTAGGGGTCTTGAGGGTGTGTAGTTAGAAGATGCAGAGCGTAGGGGTCTTGAGGGTGTGTAGTTAGAAGATGCAGAGTGTAGGGGTCTTGAGGGTGTGTAGTTAGAAGATGTAGAGTGTAGGGGTCTTGAGGGTGTGTAATTAGAAGATGCAGAGCGTAGGGGTCTTGAGGGTGTGTAGTTAGAAGATGCAGAGCGTAGGAGTCTTGAGGGTGGGTAGTTAGAAGATGCAGAGTGTAGGGGTCTTGAGGGTGTGTAGTTAGAAGATGCAGAGCGTAGGGGTCTTGAGGGTGTGTGGTTAGAAGATGCAGAGCGTAGGGGTCTTGAGGGTGTGTAGTTAGAAGATGCAGAGCGTAGGGGTCTTGAGTGTGTGTAGTTAGAAGATGCAGAGCGTAGGGGTCTTGAGGGTGTGTAGTTAGAAGATGCAGAGCGTAGGGGTCTTGAGGGTGTGTAGTTAGAAGATGCAGAGCGTAGGGGTCTTGAGGGTGTGTAGTTAGAAGATGTAGAGTGTAGGGGTCTTGAGGGTGTGTAATTAGAAGATGCAGAGCGTAGGGGTCTTGAGGGTGTGTAGTTAGAAGATGCAGAGCGTAGGGGTCTTGAGGGTGTGTAGTTAGAAGATGCAGAGCGTAGGGGTCTTGAGGGTGTGTGGTTAGAAGATGCAGAGCGTAGGGGTCTTGAGGGTGTGTAGTTAGAAGATGCAGAGCGTAGGGGTCTTGAGGGTGTGTAGTTAGAAGATGCAGAGCGTAGGGGTCTTGAGGGTGTGTAGTTAGAAGATGCAGAGCGTAGGGGTCTTGAGGGTGTGTAGTTAGAAGATGCAGAGCGTAGGGGTCTTGAGGGTGTGTAGTTAGAAGATGCAAAGCGTAGGGGTCTTTAGGGTGTGTAGTTAGAAGATGCAGAGCGTAGGGGTCTTGAGGGTGTGTAGTTAGAAGATGCAGAGTGTAGGGGTCTTGAGGGTGTGTAGTTAGAAGATGCAGTGCGTAGGGGTCTTGAGGGTGTGTAGTTAGAAGATGCAGAGCGTAGGGGTCTTGAGGGTGTGTAGTTAGAAGATGCAGAGCGTAGGGGTCTTGAGGGTGTGTAGTTAGAAGATGCAGAGTGTAGGGGTCTTGAGGGTGTGTAGTTAGAAGATGCAGAGCGTAGGGGTCTTGAGGGTGTTTAGTTAGAGACCATTGACCAGAGGTAGAAGGGAGCCGTTCCCTTCGCTGGTACACCAGGTCAAGGACCTTGAAACGGATTTGTGCGCCGATGGGGAGCCAGTGTAGCTCTCTGAGAAGTGCGGTAACATGGGCTGACTTTGGTAGATTGGAGATCAGGCTGGCCTTTAAGAAGAATGACTTGGAACCCAAGACTACTCTGGTCATGTTTAGACACAGAGAGAAGATGAACTGGTCATGTTTAGACACAGAGAGAGAAGATGTTCTGGTCATGTTTAGACACAGAGAGAGAAGATGCTCTGGTCATGTTTAGACACAGAGAGAAGATGATCTGGTCATGTTTAGACACAGAGACACAGAGAGAAGATGATCTGGTCATGTTTAGACACAGAGACACAGAGAGAAGATGATCTGGTCATGTTTAGACACAGAGAGAGAAGATGTTCTGGTCATGTTTAGACACAGAGAGAAGATGATCTGGTCATGTTTAGACACAGAGAGAGAAGATGTTCTGGTCATGTTTAGACACAGAGAGAAGATGATCTGGTCATGTTTAGACACAGAGAGAAGATGATCTGGTCATGTTTAGACACAGAGAGAAGATGATCTGGTCATGTTTAGACACAGAGAGAAGATGATCTGGTCATGTTTAGACACAGAGAGAAGATGATCTGGTCATGTTTATGTAGCCCATGCTATTTTCTTGTCTAGCTGAAACATTCATTATGGACTGTGAATTGGTTGACGCTCCCTGGAAGAGTGTAATTTGTTGACGCTCCCTGGAAGAGTGTAATTTGTTGACGCTCCCCTGAGATTTACGTGGTACAGCCTGCTTGTGAGCAGCGTGTTGAAAACTGTTCCTGGCTGCAAGCTAGAGACAGACTATTGGAGCAGTTGGAGAATATTAGAAAAGTGACAAAAAGGTATACTTGGACAGAAGAACTACTTGGACAGAAGATGAAAGATAGAGGATAAAGAGAGGATTCCGTGCTGGAACTGGACAAGAAAGAGAGAAGAAAAGACTAGCTGACTTGAAGACCGAATTGGAGGAGAAACCATTGCCAATTGAAAGACTGATAAACAAAAGGAAGAATCCTGATTGGTTTTTGTTACCCCCTTCAGTGAACACGGATCTGCATCAACTGAAGTGGTCTTCTTCATTGACCTTCTCCACTCACCATCACCCAACGGTCGGCTGGTGACGTTCCCTTTTTGTTTAATTGAGTGCACTCAAAACAGACTTTATTGGGTACCCTTTTTATTTCATTTATTATTTTCTATAAATGTGGACCATTGCATGGAAGCTATGATGTTGTAATATGTACTGAACCTGGTGAACCCTTTTAAGTTATATAAAAGGTAAAACGTAGATCACGGTGCCTGTGTATTTTTTCTTAGAGCCAGTCTCCTTGAACCTATAGTTGATAGTTGTACCACTGCAGAAAGAACTGATAGTGTTGAATTACAGTAGGTTACATAAAGTGGCGAGCTAGCCAGGAGACTGGTAATACAAAATGGAATATTGTAACCATTATAAAATGCATGAGCAGGGCTGCCTTTTTGTCTCCAATATCGATGATAAGTATTTAGAAATTGACATTGCTAATGTCTTTAAGACACATGGAGAAGTAGTGAAATGTGTACGAGTCCCTAATGAACCAGGTAAACCTAAAGGCAGGGCTCTGGTCCAATATAAAGATGAAAGAGTAATAGCTCGTATGGATCCAGCGTTCTTCACTGAACCATTCATTTCTGATGATGCCACATGGTACATCACCACCATACAAAACGAGACAGTTCAGGAAACAGAAGAACAAGAAAACGTTGATGAACAAAAGTTTGCTGCAGCAGTAGCAGGTCTAAGCAAGACCAGTCAAATCCAGATGCTCCAAACTTATCTTTCTAAACTTCAGATGACTGATAGTGACACAGCAGGTGAAGAGACAATTGAAACTCTGGCGCCTGAGTCCCCTCGAACACCGCCATGTCTGGATGAGAGCCTCATCAACCCCCCCAGTGTTCAGAAAGTAGTTGTGGAGCATGTAATAAAAACTGAACATCAATCTTCACATGTCAGCAAAATCCACACCTTCTCAGGAAGAACACCAAAACCCAGTGGAGAAGTTGATTATGAGATGTGGCACACTCAAGTTGAACTGTTACTGAGTGATCCTTCCAGCTCGGATACTCAGAAGGTCAGAAGGATTTTAGAGAGCTTACTGAGCCCAGCAAGTGACCTAGTCAAAAGCCTTGGTATTGACTCCTCGCCCTCACAGTATCTCAATCAGCTTGACGCAGCTTTTGGGGCAGTAGCAGATGGAGAAGAGCTATATGCAGCATTCCTGGGTGCAAATCAAAATGCCGGAAAGAAATCCTCAGATTACTTGAATCGCCTACACCTGATGCTGGAGAAAGCTGTTACTGGATGAGGGGTGTCTGCTGAAAAATCCCAGAAGCAACTTCTCAGGCAGTTTTGTAGGGGTTGCTGGGACCAGGCCATGCTCATTGAGCTCCAGTTTGAGGAAAAGAAGGCCAATCCCCCATCCTTCCCTGAGCTACTACTACTATTGAGGAAACAGGAGGATAGACGACAAACAAAATTCAACAGGATGAAGAAACACCTTGGGAGCAATAAAGCTATGTCACATATGCATACAGTCTATGGCCTGCCCCAATGTGAAGAGCTGGAAGAGACAGAACCTGTTGCAAGCGAGAAGGAAGTGAAAAAACATCTCACGGAGACCCAAAGGCTCGCTCAGGAAGTGGCGGAGCTAAAGAAGCAGCTTGCTTTAAGAGCAGTTGGACCCCAGAATGTAAACAACCCCGGTGGCGAGAATGCGGTTAGGGGGAACTGTATGGCCTCTAATGCGACAAGCCGCAAGATGAACAGGAACACCTCCAACATGCCCCGAGCATGGTTCTGTTTTAGATGTGGAGAAGACGGCCACATTGCTGCCCAATGTTCGAACGAGCCAAACCCTGCCGCTGTACGGCAAAAGAACTTTGAACTCAGAGAAAGGCGTGAGCGGTGGAACATGCAGCACCAGGGCCAGCCCGAGTTCCCTTTAAACATGTAGTGGCCCCTGTTGTGGGGCAATCAGGAGCCATGAACCCCCCTTTATCTAGTCCCATGCAAGACTTAGAAGTTAATGTAGTTAGGGCCACAAACTATGCTCAGAATGGCCCACCCTGTAACTATAGACCCTTACCCAGTGGTCTTGTGGGGCCATGTTGCACCTTGACTGTGCTTGTTGAAGGCCTCCCATGTAAATGTCTTCTAGATACTGGATCACAGGTTAGTACAGTCTCAGAGACCTATTACTCAGAACACCTCTCATCATTCCCTGTTGAACCCATTAATGCACTACTTGAGATTACAGGCGCAGGGGGTCAGCTAGTCCCTTACATAGGCTACACCCAGGTCTTTTTAACTCTCCCTAAGAGTGTTACTGGCATAGAAGAAAATGTGTCTTCCCTAGTTCTCATTGTACCCGACTGTGACCTAAGCCGTGAGATCCCTCTGTTGATAGGGACAAATGTACTTAATAGATTGTACGAAAAAGGAGTTACCCGAGAAGGGCAGAAATTCCTACAGGGGTGTGAACTAAGTGCTGAGTGTGTCATGCTATTTCAGCACATTGCTCAGACTCACAATGAAAAAGTAGGAACAAGACCGGTGAAGTTGATTGGGCGTCACCCGGTCATCGTTCCAGCTGGACAGAAAGTGCGTGTGCTAGGAGGCGTTAGGATGGGCGCATCCTCAGATCAAACCTCATGTGCAGTAGAGGCTCCAATGAACTCCCCTCTGCCCGGTGGCATCTTCGTAGTACCAACACTACTGGATGTTCCTTATCAGTCCTTCAGCAAAGTTCCTGTTCTTCTCTGCAATATGAGTGCACACGACGTCACACTACACCCAAACCGTGTGATAGCAGAAATGACGGCAGCTCAGTGTGCGATACCTATGAAATCCGATGACACCCCCATCTTGTGTGGTCTTCAGACGTTTGACACAGAAACCCCCCTGAGTGACAAAGTAACATGCAGCCTAGCAGACTCTCCCATTCCAGCCGATTGGAAGAAACGCATCATGGACAAGTTGAATGCCCTACCTGAAGTGTTCGCAGTTGACGACTTAACCCATGGGCGTACCTCTGCTGTCAAACACAGGATAAGACTAAAAGATGAAACCCCCTTCAAGGAGAGGTCCCGACCAATTCATCCATGTGATAGGGAAGCTGTGAAGCAACATATTAGGGAGTTGCTGGAGGCTGGGATCATCAGAGAATCGGAGAGTCCATTTGCTTCCCTTATAGTTGTTGTGAAAAAGAAAAACGGAAAGATCCGACTATGCGTGGACTATCGAAAACTGAACCTGCACACTGTTAAAGATGCCTATGCCCTCCCTAACATCGAGGAAACCTTTTCGGCTCTTAGTGGAGCTAGATGGTTCTCTGTGATGGACCTTAAGTCAGGTTACTATCAGGTGGAAATGGCTGAAGAAGACAAACACAAGACCGCGTTCACATGCCCGCTGGGTTTTTGGGAATTTAACCGCATGCCACAGGGCATTATTAATGCACCCTCAACATTTCAGCGATTGATGGAGAAGTGCGTTGGAGACTTGCACCTGAATGAAGTCTTGGTTTTTCTGGATGACCTGATAGTTTTCTCAGATACCTTGGAGGAGCATGAAACCAGACTGATGAAGGTTTTGAACAGACTCAAGGACTACGGGCTGAAGTTGTCCCCTGACAAATGTCACTTTTTTCAGTCCTCCGTAAGATACCTGGGCCACATTGTAGACGCTAGCGATGTCCATACTGATCCCGAAAAGACCTCAGCCTTAAAAGACTGGCCAAGGCCCACCAATCGCAAAGAGCTTAAGTGCTTTTTGGGATTTGCGGGGTACTACCGCCGTTTCGTGCAAGGCTACTCAAAGATAGCAAAGCCATTGAATGCCCTCACAGCTGGCTACGTGGCTCCAAGGAAAAGAGGGAAGGACTATAGTAGGCCGAAACCTCAGATGTCAGTGAGCCCCAGTCAGTCTTTTGGAAGTGAGTGGACACAGGACTGTGAAACCGCTTTCAGAATGCTCATTGACAAGTTAACATCAGCACCTGTCTTGGCTTTTGCCAACCCCAACCTCCCTTACATTCTCCACACGGATGCCTGCGGAGAGGGCCTTGGTGCAGCCCTTTACCAAGAGCAAGAAGGGAAACTAAGGGCCATAGCCTACGCCAGTCGAGGGATGTCCAAGAGCGAACGAAACTATCCAACACACAAGCTTGAATACTTAGCACTGAAGTGGGCTGTGTGTGAGAAGTTCCATGATTATCTTTATGGAGCAGAATTCACAGTTCTTACAGATAATAACCCTCTCACTTATGTGTTGACCTCTGCAAAACTCGATGCGGCAGGCCACCGCTGGCTAGCAGCCCTGTCAACATACCGATTTGAGATAAAGTATCGGCCTGGTAATACAAACCAAGATGCAGATGGGTTGTCAAGGCGCCCTCAGGAACCCTCACCAGAAGACCATGCTTTTCTCGAGGAAAGAGAAAGGATCCGCGAGCTCCGTCAACGTGTTCTGGATGGAGATCACAAAGTGCTTTCAAAGGACACCTTCACTGCCCTTTGCCAAAGACACGCAGTGCGGATGGAGCCCGGTGAATACTTCCAGGAAACCATCGTTTTAGCAGAATCCCTAGCGGTGGCCCCCTCTGCCATTCCCCCAAGTTACACCTGCCTCGCCCAAGGAACAGTTCCAGGGATGTCTCAAGCGGACTGGTATAAGTCTCAGAGGGCAGACCCACCCATAAGGCGCATCATTGAACTCATAGAGAGAGAAGCTAAACCCTCGTACAGAGAGGCTAAGTTAGAGCTACCGGAGGTGAGGTGCTTCCTCAGAGAATGGAACCGACTTGAACTCAAGGAGGGAGTTCTGTTCAGGAGATATGTGGACAGAGGAACAGAGGGCTACCAGTTAGTCTTACCTGAGAAATACAGAGCCAAAGCACTAGAAGGGGTGCATGATGAAGTTGG
Organism: Notolepis coatsorum; assembly: GCF_963971535.1. NCBI lineage: Eukaryota > Metazoa > Chordata > Actinopteri > Aulopiformes > Paralepididae > Notolepis > Notolepis coatsorum. Next base: position 103,105,256 of record NC_140182.1, on the reverse strand, counting down.
CCACCTTGGGTTTGAGCGCGCCCTTAACTTGGCCCGCACCCGATTCTACTGGCCAAAGATGGCTCAAGCGATTGATGTGAAGTGTCACACATGCGAGAGGTGCTTCAGAAGGAAAGCAAATCCCGAGAGGGCTGCTCCCATGATGAACATCAGTACGAGTTACCCCCTTGAGTTGGTTTGTATGGACTATTTGTCCATTGAACCCGACAGCAGAGATACACGAAATGTATTAGTGATTACAGACAATTTCACTAAATTTGCTGTGGCTGTTCCCACAAGGGATCAAAAAGCAAAGACCGTAGCCAAGGCACTCTGGGAGAACTTCATTGTTCACTACGGGTTCCCTGCTCGCCTTCACAGTGATCAGGCGAGGGATTTTGAAAGTCACACCATCAAAGAGAAGTGTTCCCTGATGGGAGCAAAAAAAGTGAGGACTACCCCGTACCACCCCCGCGGGAACCCAGTTGAAAGATTTAACAGAACCCTGCTTGGCATGCTTGGAACACTGGAGGACAAAGATAAGTACCACTGGAGAGACTTTGTAAAACCACTCGTTCATGCATACAATTGCACGAGGAACAACACTACTGGATACTCTCCTTATGAACTGATGTTCGGCAGGCAACCGACTCTTCCCATTGACCTTGTCCTGGGACTCCAGCCACAAGGGAATCCTGCCAGGACTCACTCTGAGTATGTAAAGGCCCTTCGAGAGAAGCTTCGGGAAAGCTATGCTCTAGCTGCAGAGAGTGCACGGGAGATGGGGGAAAAGAACAAGACAAGGTTCAACTCCAAGGTCAAAGCTGCAGAACTAAGGGCAGGTGACAGAGTCTTGGTACGGAACGTAAACATCAGAGGACAGCACAAGCTGGCGGACAGATGGGAGAGAGAGATTTATGTAGTGGAGAAGAGGATGGGAGATGGACCAGTGTACGTTGTGAAGCCAGAAAAGGGGATTGGGCCTGTACGCACCCTCCACAGAGACCTCCTCTTACCGTGTGGGTTCCTACCCATCACAGAGGAGAAGGAAACCGAACAAAAAAGGTCCACTAAGAGGATGAAGTTGAGATCCCGGGAGCAGCCGGTGATGGATACAGGAGGCAACACGCTGAGCCATGAAGAGGATGATGTCTGTAGCAGCTGCGACGAAGAGGAATATACAGTCGTCTACAGGCCCGAAGTCACTGTGATGGAACCTCTCATCAAAACTCTGGAGATGGGAGCCAAGAGGAGACCCTCCAGACAAGAAACAGACATAGATCAGACTCCTACTGCTGGGACCCTAGAATCTGATGTTGACAGTGTCTGCAGTGACCAACGTGATTCACTCCAAGGTGACTGTCAGGAACATGCAATGGAACCTCTTACCAATGCTGAGCCTGTGGACGAAGATCAACATGAACCCATCGATCCTGTGTCTCAAGCTGAACAGTCGGGCATCCTAGAGCCACAAGCTGAAGTCAGAAGGTCAAGTAGATCACGGCAACAGCCTGATAGACTACACTATGAGAGTCTTGGGAGACCCCTGATTCTGGCAATTGTTGCATTCTGCAAGAGTTTGGAAGGCCTCCTCCCAGAACCTGAGAGGTGGTAAGCGCATGAAGGGACTCAAGCGTTCTAGGGGGGGAGTATGTAGCCCATGCTATTTGCTTGTATAGCTGAAACATTCATTATGGACTGTGAATTGGGTGACGCTCCCTGGAAGAGTGTAATTTGTTGACGCTCCCTGGAAGAGTGTAATTTGTTGATGCTCCCCTGAGATTTACGTGGTACAGCCTGCTTGTGAGCAGCGTGTTGAAAACTGTTCCTGGCTGCAAGCTAGAGACAGACTATTGGAGCAGTTGGAGAATATTAGAAAAGTGACAAAACGGTATACTTGGACAGAAGAACTACTTGGACAGAAGATGAAAGATAGAGGATAAAGAGAGGATTCCGTGCTGGAACTGGACAAGAAAGAGAGAAGAAAAGACTAGCTGACTTGAAGACCGAATTGGAGGAGAAACCATTGCCAATTGAAAGACTGATAAACAAAAGGAAGAATCCTGATTGGTTTTTGTTACCCCCTTCAGTGAACACGGATCTGCATCAACTGAAGTGGTCTTCTTCATTGACCTTCTCCACTCACCATCACCCAACGGTCGGCTGGTGACGTTCCCTTTTTGTTTAATTGAGTGCACTCAAAACAGACTTTATTGGGTACCCTTTTTATTTCATTTATTATTTTCTATAAATGTGGACCATTGCATGGAAGCTATGATGTTGTAATATGTACTGAACCTGGTGAACCCTTTTAAGTTATATAAAAGGTAAAACGTAGATCACGGTGCCTGTGTATTTTTTCTTAGAGCCAGTCTCCTTGAACCTATAGTTGATAGTTGTACCACTGCAGAAAGAACTGATAGTGTTGAATTACAGTAGGTTACATTTAGACACAGAGAGAAGATGATCTGGTCATGTTTAGACACAGAGAGAAGATGTTCTGGTCATGTTTAGACACAGAGAGAGAAGATGATCTGGTCATGTTTAGACACAGAGAGAAGATGATCTGGTCATGTTTAGACACAGAGAGAAGATGTTCTGGTCATGTTTAGACACAGAGAGAAGATGATCTGGTCATGTTTAGACACAGAGAGAGAAGATGATCTGGTCATGTTTAGACACAGAGAGAGAAGATGATCTGGTCATGTTTAGACACAGAGAGAGAAGATGATCTGGTCATGTTTAGACACAGAGAGAAGATGATCTGGTCATGTTTAGACACAGAGAGAAGATGATCTGGTCATGTTTAGACACAGAGAGAAGATGATCTGGTCATGTTTAGACACAGAGAGAGAGAAGATGATCTGGTCATGTTTAGACACAGAGAGAAGATGATCTGGTCATGTTTAGACACAGAGAGAAGATGATCTGGTCATGTTTAGACACAGAGAGAAGATGATCTGGTCATGTTTAGACACAGAGAGAAGATGTTCTGGTCATGTTTACACACAGAGAGAAGATGTTCTGGTCATGTTTAGACACAGAGAGAAGATGTTCTGGTCATGTTTAGACACAGAGAGAAGATGATCTGGTCATGTTTAGACACAGAGAGAGAAGATGATCTGGTCATGTTTAGACACAGAGAGAGAAGATGATCTGGTCATGTTTAGACACAGAGAGAAGATGATCTGGTCATGTTTAGACACAGAGAGAGAAGATGATCTGGTCATGTTTAGACACAGAGAGAAGATGATCTGGTCATGTTTAGACACAGAGAGAAGATGATCTGGTCATGTTTAGACACAGAGAGAGAAGATGATCTGGTCATGTTTAGACACAGAGAGAAGATGTTCTGGTCATGTTTAGACACAGAGAGAAGATGATCTGGTCATGTTTAGACACAGAGAGAAGATGATCTGGTCAAGTTTAGACACAGAGAGAAGATGATCTGGTCATGTTTAGACACAGAGAGAAGATGATCTGGTCACGTTTAGACACAGAGAGAAGATGATCTGGTCATGTTTAGACACAGAGAGAAGATGATCTGGTCATGTTTAGACACAGAGAGAGAAGATGATCTGGTCATGTTTAGACACAGAGAGAAGATGATCTGGTCATGTTTAGACACAGAGAGAAGATGATCTGGTCATGTTTAGACACAGAGACACAGAGAGAAGATGATCTGGTCATGTTTAGACACAGAGAGAAGATGATCTGGTCATGTTTCATGTTTAGACACAGAGAGAAGATGATCTGGTCATGTTTAGACACAGAGAGAAGATGATCTGGTCATGTTTAGACACAGAGAGAAGATGATCTGGTCATGTTTAGACACAGAGAGAAGATGATCTGGTCATGTTTAGACACAGAGAGAAGATGTTCTGGTCATGTTTAGACACAGAGAGAGAAGATGATCTGGTCATGTTTAGACACAGAGAGAAGATGATCTGGTCATGTTTAGACACAGAGAGAGAAGATGATCTGGTCATGTTTAGACACAGAGAGAAGATGATCTGGTCATGTTTAGACACAGAGAGAAGATGATCTGGTCATGTTTAGACACAGAGAGAGAAGATGATCTGGTCATGTTTAGACACAGAGAGAAGATGATCTGGTCATGTTTAGACACAGAGACACAGAGAGAAGATGATCTGGTCATGTTTAGACACAGAGACACAGAGAGAAGATGATCTGGTCATGTTTAGACACAGAGACACAGAGAGAAGATGATCTGGTCATGTTTAGACACAGAGAGAAGATGATCTGGTCATGTTTAGACACAGAGAGAAGATGATCTGGTCATGTTTAGACACAGAGAGAAGATGTTCTGGTCATGTTTAGACACAGAGAGAAGATGATCTGGTCATGTTTAGACACAGAGAGAAGATGATCTGGTCATGTTTAGACACATAGAGAGAAGATGATCTGGTCATGTTTAGACACAGAGAGAAGATGATCTGGTCATGTTTAGACACAGAGAGAAGATGATCTGGTCATGTTTAGACACAGAGAGAAGATGTTCTGGTCATGTTTAGACACAGAGAGAACACAGATCACCTCCCCCACTGGACTGTCTTCTGCAGTAAAACCACTACAACTCTTAATATGTGCAAATTACCCTTAATCACCAGTCAATAGGCCATCTTTTGAAGGGGCCACGCATCACACTATAAGGTGCTAATTATGGGTCATTGAGTAAAGAAGATGTAATAGCTCTCCTCTCTGAGGGACAGATCCTCATCTTAACGGGAACATCGGCTGCTCTGCCTCACGTGGAACATTACGTTATTATTATTATTATTATTATTATTATTATTATTATTATTATTATTATTATTATTATTATTATTATTATTATTATTATTATTATTATTATTATTATTATTATTATTATTATTATTATTATTATTATTATTATTATTATATTATTATTATTATTATTATTATTATTATTATTATTATTATTATTATTATTATTATTAGACGTTTTCACGATTGCTTTCACGCATTTTGCACATCAGAATTTCAATGTACAAAACTCAAAATGCAAATAGCCAAACTGACTTTCAAAATTCATACTCTAAGATACTAAATGCTATGCTGAAACTCAAAGTGCAAAACTGTTTTAATACAAAGTGCCAAACTCAAATCATATGCTGCATTCTCAGAATACAGCCACATAATATTACAACCATGTTCAATTGTTTATTGCTACAAATGCAGATCACTAAATCAACAACAGGTGTTTGTACTAATGCCTCATTACCTTCAACAACCTTGCCCAGGTGAGTAGCATTGCAACACAATTGATAATCTCTTCACCGCTACAAAAAGGGCTGCTTAGAAACCTGAATGGCAGTTTCTGACAACATGGAGCAAGTTGGTGCAGGGGAGGTTGTCAAAGAAGGACAGGATCATGGTCATGAAGTGTCAGGGGCAGGGGTGTAAAAAGTACCCAGAAATGATACTTAAGTGAAAGTATGGATACCGTCTCAAAATCGGACTCAAGTAAAAGTCAAAGTATCTGGCTAAAAACACACTTGAGTAAAAGTAAAAAAGTCCTACTTTTAAATGTACTTAAGTACTAAAAAGTAAAAGTAAATTTTTTTTAAAGGGATAGACCAGGGGTCTCAAAGGCATTCTATTGTGAGCCAAGTTTTAATTTTAACTACACATTGCACCAGGTGAGTTTGAAGAGGTGAGCCAATTAGTGAAATCATCAGCTGGTGTTTAGGCAAGGCTGGAATGAAACCAAGCATACACTCTGCCCACAATGTAATGTGTTTAATTTAAGCATTACATCATGCGCAGGAGTGGTTTGTGAAAAATAAACCATGCCTAGGGGTGGTCGTTAGGCCCAAGGCGCAGCCGAGGGTCGTTAGACCCCCCTAGGCATGGTTTATTTTTCACAAACCACGACTGCAAGTGGTGTAATGCTTTTATACAACTGCCACATTCATCCAACCTTATTGCTATACAATAAACACACATTAATTGAAGATTTATTGAAAAAACCATCCGCCAGAAAAAGTAGTTCCCAAAAAAGAAAAAAAGAGAAGTTGCCTCCATGTGGAAGCAGCTCGGAAGTGCATTCAACTGTTCTCAGTAGGACATCCAACCAACTAACACATCCAACTGTCTTTCAACTAAGACATCCAACCAACTAACACATCCAACTGTCATTCAACTAAGACATCCAACCAAATAACACATCCAACTGCCTTTCAACTAAGACATCCAACCAACTAACACATCCAACTTTTCTTTAGTTTTTAATTATGAAGTTAGTGGTTGTTATTGGAATGATTGATTGATTGATTGATTGATTGAAAATTGTATTACCAGATGCAGAATGGGTACAATACAGTACGGCTCAATACACACAATTGATTCGGCTGTGGGCGGGTCCTGGGACCAGGAGCGTGGAATTGTGACAGATACATACGTGTAAATTGACTGTTTCAGCCAATCAGAATAGAGAAATTTGCATGCCGTTGTATAATCTGCGATAGACAATGCTGAAATGAAAGAACAGAGGACACTTTTTTTGCTTAAAAATTATTTAATGCACTTCTCCATTGAAGGTAAACTAACATGGACGGCATTCACATCACAGCATGAATAATATCATAATTAATATTAAAAACAGAATGGTGTATCCTGAATAATATCACAATATTAACCACAGCATACTGGATTATCCTGAATAATATCACAATATTAAAGGCAGAATACTGGAGTACACTGAATAATATCACAATATTAAAGACAGAATACTGAAGTACCCTGAATAATATCACAATATTAAAGACAGAATACTGGAGTACCCTGAATAATATCACAATATTAACCACAGCATAATGCGGATCTGACTGTCTATTCTTCTGATAGCAGGTGTTTAATCAAAGATCCCTGCTTTCTAGTGTTGCACAAGGACCAATCAGCATGGGTATGGGCGGGTTCATTTTCCATTGATGGGGATTTGATTGGCTGTTTACCTGCGGTCGCAGGATTAATAACGTTAACGTTAGTTCGGCCAGATAAACAATACAAATATACTAATTAAAATGGTTGGACCTGTGAGATTTGTACTTTGTACTTTGTAGGTCTGCATTTTAAATGTAAGGAGTAAACAGTTCTTCTCTGAAATGTAATGGAGTAAAAGTACAAAGTATACAAACCTAATAATACTTGAGTAAAGTACAAATCCCCCAAAACAGTACTTAAGTATTGTAACAAAGTACAATTACTCAAGTATTTTACACCCCTGGTCAGGGGTGATGACATCACAGCCCAGCAGTGACAGGGTGGATGTGATCAGCGCTGTCTTGCAAATGAAGACATCAAATGTGACATCGATGAAATTTTTTGGCCAAACACCGCGGAGAGGAAAGATGCTGCTTGCACCATAAAGCACCATAAGGCTTTTTTTCTTTGTCCTTTTTGCTTTACTGTACACTAGTTTGTTTACAGTACTCTAACTGTTTTACTGTGTCTTTTTCTTTACTGTAATGATTACTGTAAACTTCAAATAATCAAATATTTTATTTGTCTTTCATAGAAACACAAGCACTATACTGCAGTCTATCACAGGGGTTATGAGGAAATTACCATTGCATAGTCTCTTTTGGTAACAAGTATTTTGTGTTTGACCACATTATTTGATAATGGCTGTTTATTTTGAAAATGCACCAATAATTAAACTTCAATGATGAACATATCCACTGTTCTGGTGCCCTGATTTTGCATATACTATTCTCTGATTTGACACTGGTATTTTTATTTTGCATACTATACTGCATTTTGAACCTAAAATGAGCAGTATAGGATTAAGAGTTTTGTATACATTGAAACTGTGATGTGCAAAATTAGTCAAAGCAATGTAAATAACTAACATTATCCCCAAACATGAGAAAGATTAGCCCTAAACATGAACAACATTCATATTAGCCCTAAACATGAACAACATTCATATTAGCCCTAAACATGAACAACATTAATATTAGGCCCTAAACATGAACAACATTAATATTAGGACCTAAACATGAACAACATTAATATTAGCCCTAAACATGAACAACATTCATATTAGCCCTAAACATGAACAACATTAATATTAGCCCTAAACACGAACAACATTAATATTAGCCCTAAACATGAACAACATTAATATTTGCCCTAAACATGAACAACATTAATATTAGGCCCTAAACATGAACAACATTAATATTAGGCCCTAAACATACATGAACAACATTAATATTAGCCCCAAACATGAACAACATTAATATTAGGCTCTAAACATGAACAACATTAATATTAGCCCCAAACATGAACAACATTAATATTCGCCCTAAACATGAACAACATTAATATTAGGCCCTAAACATGAACAACATTAATATTAAACATGAACAACATTAATATTAGCCCTAAACATGAACAATGTTCTAACTACACACCCTCAAGACCGCTATGCTCTGCATCTTCTACACCCTCAAGACCCCTACACTCTACATCTTCTAACTACACACCCTCAAGACCCCTACACTCTGCATCTTCTAACTACACACCCTCAAGACCCCTACGCTCTGCGTCTTCTAACTACACACCATCAAGACCCCTACGCTCTGCATCTTCTAACTACACACCCTCAAGACCCCTATGCTCTGCGTCTTCTAACTACACACCCTCAAGACCCCTACGCTCTGAATCTTCTAACTACACACCCTCAAGACCCCTACGCTCTGCATCTTCTAACTACACACCCTCAAGACCCCTACGCTCTGCATCCTCTAACTACACACCCTCAAGACCCCTACGCTCTACATCTTCTAACTACACACCCTCAAGACCCCTACGCTCTGAATCTTCTAACTACACACCCTCAAGACCCCTACGCTCTGCATCTTCTAACTACACACCCTCAAGACCCCTACGCTCTGCGTCTTCTAACTACACACCCTCAAGACCCCTACGCTCTGCGTCTTCTAACTACACACCCTCAAGACCCCTACGCTCTGCATCTTCTAACTACACATCCTCAAGACCCCTACACTCTGCATCTTCTAACTACACACCCCCAAGACCCCTACGCTCTGCATCTTCTAACTACACACCCTCAAGACCCCTACGCTCTGCATCTTCTAACTACACACCCTCAAGACCCCTACGCTCTACATCTTCTAACTACACACCCTCAAGAACCCTACACTCTGCATCTTCTAACTACACACCCTCAAGACCCCTACACTCTGCATCTTCTAACTACACACCCTCAAGACCCCTATGCTCTGCATCTTCTAACTACACACCCTCAAGACCCCTACGCTCTGCATCTTCTAACTACACACCCTCAAGACCCCTACGCTCTACATCTTCTAACTACACATCCTCAAGACCCCTACGCTCTGCATCTTCTAACTACACACCCTCAAGACCCCTACGCTCTGCATCTTCTAACTACACACCCTCAAGACCCCTACGCTCTACATCTTCTAACTACACATCCTCAAGACCCCTACGCTCTGAATCTTCTAACTACACACCCTCAAGACCCCTACGCTCTGCATCTTCTAACTACACACCCTCAAGACCCCTACGCTCTGCATCCTCTAACTACACACCCTCAAGACCCCTACGCTCTACATCTTCTAACTACACACCCTCAAGACCCCTATGCTCTGAATCTTCTAACTACACACCCTCAAGACCCCTACGCTCTGCATCTTCTAACTACACACCCTCAAGACCCCTACGCTCTGCATCCTCTAACTACACACCCTCAAGACCCCTACGCTCTACATCTTCTAACTACACACCCTCAAGACCCCTACGCTCTGAATCTTCTAACTACACACCCTCAAGACCCCTACGCTCTGCATCTTCTAACTACACACCCTCAAGACCCCTACGCTCTGCGTCTTCTAACTACACACCCTCAAGACCCCTACGCTCTGCGTCTTCTAACTACACATCCTCAAGACCCCTACACTCTGCATCTTCTAACTACACATCCTCAAGACCCCTACACTCTGCATCTTCTAACTACACACCCCCAAGACCCCTACGCTCTGCATCTTCTAACTACACACCCTCAAGACCCCTACGCTCTGCATCTTCTAACTACACACCCTCAAGACCCCTACGCTCTACATCTTCTAACTACACACCCTCAAGAACCCTACACTCTGCATCTTCTAACTACACACCCTCAAGACCCCTACACTCTGCATCTTCTAACTACACACCCTCAAGACCCCTATGCTCTGCATCTTCTAACTACACACCCTCAAGACCCCTACGCTCTGCATCTTCTAACTACACACCCTCAAGACCCCTACGCTCTACATCCTCTAACTACACATCCTCAAGACCCCTACGCTCTGCATCTTCTAACTACACACCCTCAAGACCCCTACGCTCTGCATCTTCTAACTACACACCCTCAAGACCCCTACGCTCTACATCTTCTAACTACACATCCTCAAGACCCCTACGCTCTGCATCTTCTAACTACACACCCTCAAGACCCCTACGCTCTGCATCTTCTAACTACACACCCTCAAGACCCCTACGCTCTGCATCTTCTAACTACACTCCCTCAAGACCCCTACGCTCTGCATCTTCTAACTACACACCCTCAAGACCCCTACGCTCTGCATCTTCTAACTACAGACCCTCAAGACCCCTACACTCTGCATCTTCTAACTACACATCTCAAGACCCCTACACTCTGCATCTTCTAACTACACACCCTCAAGACCCCTACGCTCTACATCTTCTAACCACACACCCTCAAGACCCCTACGCTCTGAATCTTCTAACTACACACCCTCAAGACCCCTACGCTCTGCATCTTCTAACTACACACCCTCAAGACCCCTACGCTCTGCATCTTCTAACTACACACCCTCAAGACCCCTACGCTCTGCGTCTTCTAACTACACACCCTCAAGACCCCTACGCTCTGCATCTTCTAACTACACATCCTCAAGACCCCTACACTCTGCATCTTCTAACTACACACCCCCAAGACCCCTACGCTCTGCATCTTCTAACTACACACCCTCAAGACCCCTACGCTCTGCATCTTCTAACTACACACCCTCAAGACCCCTACGCTCTACATCTTCTAACTACACACCCTCAAGACCCCTACACTCTGCATCTTCTAACTACACACCCTCAAGACCCCTACACTCTGCATCTTCTAACTACACACCCTCAAGACCCCTATGCTCTGCATCTTCTAACTACACACCCTCAAGACCCCTACGCTCTGCATCTTCTAACTACACACCCTCAAGACCCCTACGCTCTACATCTTCTAACTACACATCCTCAAGACCCCTACGCTCTGCATCTTCTAACTACACACCCTCAAGACCCCTACGCTCTGCATCTTCTAACTACACACCCTCAAGACCCCTACGCTCTACATCTTCTAACTACACATCCTCAAGACCCCTACGCTCTGCATCTTCTAACTACACACCCTCAAGACCCCTACGCTTTGCATCTTCTAACTACACACCCTCAAGACCCCTACGCTCTGCATCTTCTAACTACACTCCCTCAAGACCCCTACGCTCTGCATCTTCTAACTACACACCCCCAAGACCCCTACGCTCTGCATCTTCTAACTACACACCCTCAAGACCCCTACACTCTGCATCTTCTAACTACACACCCTCAAGACCCCTACACTCTGCATCTTCTAACTACACACCCTCAAGACCCCTCCGCTCTACATCTTCTAACTACACACCCTCAAGACCCCTACGTTCTGCATCTTCTAACTACACACCCTCAAGACCCCTACGCTCTACATCTTCTGGCCGCTTCAAACTCACTCATATCCGAGCTCCTGGGGGGTCATCAAAGAGAAGCAGACTATTCTCGGTCCTCACTCCACCACTTCCCACCACAGTCAGGACAGCTGAAACCTGTCAAATATTACGCCGTTGACTAAAAACACACCTCTTCAAACAATATCTGAAGTTATTATTATTATAAAAAATAAATAAAAAACAAGAGAAAATAACCTTCTTACTGTCTTTTACTATTATGTACCTTATCTCTAAACATGAGAAACATTAATATTAGCCCTAAACATGAACAACATTAATATTATCCATAAACATGAACAACATTAATATTAGCCATAAATATGAGCAACATTAGCCCAGACATGATCAACATTAGGTAAAGTCCTGCCTTCAAGGGGAACTTGTTTCCCGTGTTCATGAGAAGAGTCCATTTGAACGACCCACCATTGTGATATTCACAACAAGAGGGAAATTGTTAGCCTCAGTTGCCTAGCAATGCTGTCCTCACGACTTCAACCCACGTGGAGGTGAGAGCACAAACTCACAAGTTTCATTTGAAGGCAGCATTGAACTGGAAATGGATTATACTGAAATGGATTATACTGCTCAAGTTGTAAGAGTTTGTAAACTGATGTGTTGATGTAGTTTTTCTATCTCCATTAACGTTTCTACGGGCTCCATTAAACTGGAAGCACTATGCCTTCAATAAAACCAGAGACAGTCTATATAATGAGATGGATCACTGTGGTAGTTTAACCAGAGACAGTCTATATAATGAGATGGATCACTGTGGTAGTTTAACCAGAGACAGTCTATATAATGAGATGGATCACTGTGGTAGTTTAACCAGAGACAGTCTATATAATTCGATGGATCACTGTGGTAGTTTAACCAGAGACAGTCTATATAATGAGATGGATCACTGTGGTAGTTTAACCAGAGACAGTCTATATAATGAGATGGATCACTGTGGTAGTTTAACCAGAGACAGTCTATATAATGAGATGGATCACTGTGGCAGTTTAACCAGAGACAGTCTATATAATGAGATGGATCACTGTGGTAGTTTAACCAGAGACAGTCTACTCTATATAATGAGATGGATCACTGTGGTAGTTTAACCAGAGACAGTCTCTATATAATGAGATGGATCACTGTGGTAGTTTAACCAGAGACAGTCTACTCTATATAATGAGATGGATCACTGTGGTAGTTTAACCAGAGACAGTCTATATAATGAGATGGATCACTGTGGTAGTTTTGAATGGGACATCTATAACACTAAAGGTGGCAGCAACAACTAAACTACTTGCTACAAAACAAACATATTCAGAGAAAATAATTAAGTGATGATGTGATTTTACTTTGAGTAAAATTATTATCTACTGCATTTGAAATGTGAAATGTTAGTTTTAAAGATGTGTTAAATGAATCATGATCTGTGCCAAAAGGCTAGAGGCAGTGAGTGGTTGCCATGGTTACCAAGGACTTTGTGACAGAAACCACTGATGGTACATGTGTGTAGCAGTGGAAGTGAAAAAAGCCATTTTCTGGTCACAGAATTGTCCCATTTGAGCAAAATGAACCGTTCTGTATTGTCAGTCATTTACCAGTGACTTCAAATATGGAAGAAAAACTGATATATTCTTACAAATGGATAACTCCCCACGTGTTAGTCTTGTTCCATTCAGAGAGATAGGGGTCTGGTCTGGTGTTGGTCTTGCTCCATTCAAAGAGATCCTCAGATTCTAAAAGCTGGGCTCATCCGGGATTTGAACCCGGGACCTCTCGCACCCTAAGCGAGAATCATACCCCTAGACCAACGAGCCTTGCTTAGGAAGAGTGAGGGTTTAAATCCCTCCCCTGTGCTGTCCAGCATGGAGTTGTGATGTGGCAGCTTGGACGCTCACAGCTCATCTGGTCAAACATCACCCTCTAGTGGACACAAGAAAAGATTCTCTTCTCTACAGACCAGTTTATTTCTAGTTCAGTGTCTCAGGCTGGTGGACTATTTATACCAGAGAGCTGAACAGTGTTGTCCAGTCAGCTGGCTCACTTAGTAGAGCAGGACACTCCTACTATCACAGTTGTGGGTTCAAGTCCCTTGTTGGACGCTAGTTGAGTCCTCCATCATGGGACAGAAGATTGCCTGTTCACTCCTAAATTAGTTTGAGATGGTCAGAATTAAAAGTGAAATTGTTACTTTGGTTGCAGTTTCAGTTATGGTTCACGTTGGCAATTGACAAACAAAGCACATTTTCTAAACAAACCATGTGATGGTGTAAGTCTACTGAAGCAGAGAATGTGTTTATATATTATTATTATTATATTTTATTTTATCCACTTTTTCTCCTTTTTTTATTTTTCTCCCATCCCAATTTCGCTGTGCCAATTCTCCCCTCCCCTGTCTTGAACGTTGCTCGCATGTGCCCCCCACTGGCCGGTTGTAGGGAGGATATAAGCCTGTCACATGTCCCCTCCGATACATGTGGAGGCAGCCAGTCACATCTTTTCACCTGCCAGCGCGGACTCTCATTGGCGAGGAGTAACGTGTGGGAGGCTCACACTGCCTCACCATCTCCTGTCTTTGCTGTGCAGGCGCCCTGACCGACCTGTAGGAGTCGCTGTTTACAACGACCAGACTACCACCCATCGACTCCCCTCCCGCTGACTCTGCCAATTGAGTCAGAATGACGGCCGGTCCAAGCCGGAGGCAACGCTGACAGCTGGATTCGATACCGGTGTCTCTTGCTTGGTGACGAGCGCAATGTCCGCTGCGCCACCCAGCTGCCGTGCTTGTGTCTTTATGAAAAACAAAATATATGATTACAGTATTTGAAGTTTAATCATTACAGTAAAGAAAAATACATAAAGTAATGCTCTGTATTGTACAGTAAAAGCAAAAACAGTTACAGTAAACAAACTATTATAAAGAACAGTAAAAAAGGGTTACTTGGTGCTTTTTCAATGTTCACCCAATTGTCGTGAGGCTGTAATACAGCATGCAAAATTACCGTAAAATACCAGTGTCAAATCAGAGAATAGATTATGCAAAAGTGTACAGTATCACAGCACCAGAACAGTGGATATGTGCATCGTTAAAGTTTACTTATTGGTGCATTTTCAAATACAACGGCCATTATCAAATACAGTAATGCGGCCAAACACAGAATACTTGTTACAAAAGAGACTATGGTAATTTCCTCATACAGTAACCCCTGTGATAGACTGCACTATAGTGCTAGTGTTTTTATGAAAGATTATTTGATTATTTGAAGTTGAATTGTTACAGTAATGAAAAATACATACAGTAAAGCTCTGTATTTTACAGTAAAAACAAAAACAAAAACAGTAAACAAACTATTGTAAAAAAAAAAAAAAAAAAAAATCAGCATTTGGCCAAAGAATTTCATCTACGTCACATCTGACCTCCAGGTCTACAAGTGCCCTCTCTCTCCTGCTGCACATCTGACCGCCAGGTCTACAAGTGCCCTCTCTCTCCTGCTGCACATCTGACCGCCAGGTCTACAAGTGCCCTCTCTCTCCTGCTGCACATCTGACCACCAGGTCTACAAGTGCCCTCTCTCTCCTGCTGCACATCTGACCGCCAGGTCTACAAGTGCCCTCTCTCTCCTGCTGCACATCTGACCCCAGGTCTACAAGTGCCCTCTCTCTCCGGCTCCACAGACAGAAGACGGCCACGTCCTCCACCTGGTGGCGCTCGTTCAGTTCTAATGTACAGTAAAGATAACAATTACAAGAATCATTCACACATGAAATATACTGTAACAGACAACAATATCAATTTCACAATTACTGTAATTTCAATATACAGTTACTGTACAGTAAATTACACATTATTGACTTACCGATTATCTCTCTTACTGTAAAAAATCATATAATGGATGCCACCGTTGACCTGTTCAGGTTTGGCTGCACCACCCTGCCTGCTTCAGCCAGTGTTAGACCTCGGTTCACTGTATTACGTGGTCAACAATTGTGGTTATAATTTAATTTGAGACAGATGTTCTTCTGCAATAGAGGGGGGAGAGACAGTTCAGATTCAGATTCAGATTCCTTTATTGAGCCATTTGTGTAAAAACACATCGGTAATTGTTGCAGCAATACAGTGTATGCATTTTTTCCTTTCTTTTTTTTACAGTAAACGACAAACACCAACACAGACACAGGACAAGAAACAGTGCAGTGGAGGATTAATCAATAAAATACATAGTTGACCTAGTTGGAGCAAATACCATTGCCTTTGTTTTGCTACCATTCAATCGCAGTTTTGATTCAATGAGAGTATGCTGCAAGGAGACTAAATCTGTTATATCGAGATAGCGAAATAATAAGTCGTTATCACGAGAAAACTGCGCTTTTTATTGGACATAATTTTGAATCCCATACCTGCCAACATTACGCTGTGAAAAGGGGGCTTCATTCATTCATTTAGGTCGTAAGTGAATTTAATCCATCATCAGTCTCATGGAGGATTGTGTTTAGACCAACATGGATCATTTAAAATGTGTTTCATACCTCAGTAGGGTATCTTTAAGTTGCAACATGAGGTAGTAAACCTAGCATGAAAGTGCACCATTTTAGCCTAGTTCTACTCTGGGGTAAATTGAGCCATTTAGGCAATAATTTAGACCATAAGGTGAAGCCTGAAAAGTGGCTAGAAAATGAATTTCGTTCCCACATCTGGGAACCACATTCTGAATCTATTTTTCCATAGACGATACCATCATGGACATTGGATTAAAAGTTATCCGCAAGATATCCTGCCGAATTTTGTCAGGGGCCATAAATGTATGGAAATGACAAAAAAAACTAAAAACTTAAGATTTGTTGGGAAGACAAAATCTCTCTGAAATTGACTTTACACATGTACCTAAACACCTGAGTCAAATATTGGTGCATTAATATACTTGAATGTGAATTTATACCATGATATGCAGTATGTATAAAAAACACTTTACCTTGTGATTCCCAACCTGCGATATTAAAGATGCTGGTAAAATGTTCTAAAGATTGAGGTTGTACACATAAAACAGTTCAGTGGATAGTATAATGAGAAAAAGAATAGACCCACACACTTTTTATCAAGATAGTTAAATCAATCAAAACACTACACCATCCCCTTCATTTGGAATAATGTCAAAAAAATTACAAATCAATAAGTTACTCATTAACCTTTTTATTTTCCATTTAAAAACAAAATAGAATGCAGGTACAAAAATACAAACAAATCACACTATACCTACTGTATAACCCTAATCACCTCACCATATACATCCCAACCCCAGTCCACACCCTCATGCACCACCCAGCCCCTCATCCACCACCACACTTCCCAGGCAACACTGATAATCATCATTAATCATCCGAGTCATCATCCCACGTAGCCCTATCCTCAGAAACATTTGCAGTTTTAGCATTTACATGGTACATCTCCCTGCCTCTCTCCTCCCCTCATGTCTCCCCCTGCCTCTCTCCTCCCCTCACGTCTCCCCCTGCCTCTCTCCTCCCCTCACGTCTCCCCCCACCCCACATCTCCCCTGCCTCTCTCCTCCCCTCATGTCTCTCCCTGCCTCTCTCCTCCCCTCATGTCTCCCCCCACGTCTCCCCCTGCCTCTCTCCTCCCCTCACGTCTCCCCCCACGTCTCCCCCCATATCTCCCTGCCTCTCTCCTCCCCTCATGTCTCACCCTGCCTCTCTCCTCCCCCCATATCTCCCCTCACGTCTCCCCCTGCCTCTCTCCTCCCCTCATGTCTCCCCCTGCCTCTCTCCTCCCCTCATGTCTCCCCCCATATCTCCCTGCCTCTCTCCTCCCCTCACGTCTACCCCTGCCTCTCTCCTCCCCCCACGTCTCCCCCCATATCTCCCTGCCTCTCTCCTCCCCTCATGTCTCCCCTCACGTCTCCCCCTGCCTCTCTCCTCCCCTCATGTCTCCCCTCACGTCTCCCCCTGCCTCTCTCCTCCCTCACGTCTCCCCTCATGTCTCCCCCTGCCTCACTCCTCCCCTCATGTCTCCCCTCATGTCTCCCCCTGCCTCTCTCCTCCCCTCACGTCTCCCCCTGCCTCTCTCCTCCCCTCACGTCTCCCCCTGCCTCTCTCCTCCCCTCACGTCTCCCCCTGCCTCTCTCCTCCCCTCATGTCTCCCCCCACGTCTCCCCCTGCCTCTCTCCTCCCCTCATGTCTCCCCCTGCCTCTCTCCTCCCCTCATGTCTCCCCCCACGTCTCCCCCTGCCTCTCTCCTCCCCTCATGTCTCCCCTCATGTCTCCCCCTGCCTCTCTCCTCCCCTCATGTCTCTCCCTGCCTCTCTCCTCCCCTCATGTCTCCCCTCACGTCTCCCCCTGCCTCTCTCCTCCCCTCATGTCTCCCCCTGCCTCTCTCCTCCCCTCACGTCTCCCCCTGCCTCTCTCCTCCCCTCATGTCTCCCCTCATGTCTCCCCCTGCCTCTCTCCTCCCCTCATGTCTCCCCCTGCCTCTCACCTCCCCTCATGTCTCCCCCTGCCTCTCTCCTCCCCTCATGTCTCCCCCTGCCTCTCTCCTCCCCTCATGTCTCCCCCTGCCTCTCTCCTCCCCTCATGTCTCCCCTCATGTCTCCCCCTGCCTCTCTCCTCCCCCCACGTCTCCCCCTGCCTCTCTCCTCCCCTCACGTCTCCCCCTGCCTCTCTCCTCCCCCCACATCTCCCCCTGCCTCTCTCCTCCCCTCACGTCTCCCCCTGCCTCTCTCCTCCCCCCACGTCTCCCCCTGCCTCTCTCCTCGCCTCATGTCTCCCCTCATGTCTCCCCCTGCCTCTCTCCTCCCCCCATGTCTCTCCCTGCCTCTCTCCTCCCCCCACGTCTCCCCCTGCCTCACTCCTCCCCTCACGTCTCCCCCCACGTCTCCCCTGCCTCTCTCCTCCCCTCATGTCTCCCCCTGCCTCTCTCCTCCCCTCATGTCTCCCCCTGCCTCTCTCCTCCCCTCATGTCTCCCCCCATGTCTCCCCCTGCCTCTCTCCTCCCCTCATGTCTCCCCCTGCCTCTCTCCTCCCCTCATGTCTCCCCCCATGTCTCCCCCTGCCTCTCTCCTCCCCTCATGTCTCCCCCCATGTCTCCCCCTGCCTCTCTCCTCCCCTCATGTCTCCCCCATGTCTCCCCCTGCCTCTCTCCTCCCCTCATGTCTCCCCCTGCCTCTCTCCTCCCCTCATGTCTCCCCCTGCCTCTCTCCTCCCCTCATGTCTCCCCTCATGTCTCCCCTCATGTCTCCCCTCATGTCTCCCCCCATGTCTCCCCCTGCCTCTCTCCTCCCCCCATGTCTCCCCCTGCCTCTCTCCTCCCCTCATGTCTCCCCCCATGTCTCCCCCTGCCTCTCTCCTCCCCTCACGTCTCCCCCCATGTCTCCCCCTGCCTCTCTCCTCCCCCCATGTCTCCCCCTGCCTCTCTCCTCCCCTCATGTCTCCCCCCATGTCTCCCCCTGCCTCTCTCCTCCCCCCATGCCTCCCCCTGCCTCTCTCCTCCCCTCATGTCTCCCCCCATGTCTCCCCCTGCCTCTCTCCTCCCCTCATGTCTCCCCCCATGTCTCCCCCTGCCTCTCTCCTCCCCTCATGTCTCCCCCTGCCTCTCTCCTCCCCTCATGTCTCCCCTCATGTCTCCCCCCACGTCTCCCCCTGCCTCTCTCCTCCCCTCATGTCTCCCCTCATGTCTCCCCCTGCCTCTCTCCTCCCCTCACGTCTCCCCCTGCCTCTCTCCTCCCCTCACGTCTCCCCCTGCCTCTCTCCTCCCCTCATATCTCCCCTCATGTCTCCCCCTGCCTCTCTCCTCCCCTCACGTCTCCCCTCATGTCTCCCCCTGCCTCTCTCCTCCCCTCACGTCTCCCCTCATGTCTCCCCCTGCCTCTCTCCTCCCCTCATGTCTCCCCCTGCCTCTCTCCTCTCCTCATGTCTCCCCCTGCCTCTCTCCTCCCCTCATGTCTCCCCCTGCCTCTCTCCTCCCCTCATGTCTCCCCCCATGTCTCCCCCTGCCTCTCTCCTCCCCTCATATCTCCCCTCATGTCTCCCCCTGCCTCTCTCCTCCCCTCATGTCTCCCCCCACGTCTCCCCCTGCCTCTCTCCTTCCCTCACGTCTCCCCCTGCCTCTCTCCTCCCCTCATGTCTCCCCCTGCCTCTCTCCTCCCCTCATGTCTCCCCTGCCTCTCTCCTCCCCTCATGTCTCCCCCCACGTCTCCCCCTGCCTCTCTCCTCCCCTCACGTCTCCCCCTGCCTCTCTCCTCCCCTCATGTCTCCCCTCATGTCTCCCCCTGCCTCTCTCCTCCCCCCACGTCTCTCCCTGCCTCTCTCCTCCCCCCACGTCTCCCCCTGCCTCTCTCCTCCCCTCACGTCTCCACCCACGTCTCCCCTGCCTCTCTCCTCCCCTCATGTCTCCCCCTGCCTCTCTCCTCCCCTCATGTCTCCCCTCATGTCTCCCCCTGCCTCTCTCCTCCCCTCATGTCTCCCCTCATGTCTCCCCCTGCCTCTCTCCTCCCCTCATGTCTCCCCCTGCCTCTCTCCTCCCCTCACGTCTCCCCTCATGTCTCCCCCTGCCTCTCTCCTCCCCTCATGTCTCCCCCTGCCTCTCTCCTCCCCCCATGTCTCCCCCTGCCTCTCTCCTCCCCTCACGTCTCCCCCTGCCTCTCTCCTCCCCTCATGTCTCCCCCCATGTCTCCCCCTGCCTCTCTCCTCCCATCATGTCTCCCCCTGCCTCTCTCCTCCCCTCATGTCTCCCCCCATGTCTCCCCCTGCCTCTCTCCTCCCCTCATGTCTCCCCCCATGTCTCCCCCTGCCTCTCTCCTCCCCTCATGTCTCCCCCCATGTCTCCCCCTGCCTCTCTCCTCCCCTCATGTCTCCCCGTGCCTCTCTCCTCCCCTCATGTCTCCCCTCACGTCTCCCCCTGCCTCTCTCCTCCCCTCATGTCTCCCCTCATGTCTCCCCTCATGTCTCCCCTCATGTCTCCCCCATGTCTCCCCCTGCCTCTCTCCTCCCCCCATGTCTCCCCCTGCCTCTCTCCTCCCCTCATGTCTCGCCCCATGTCTCCCCCTGCCTCTCTCCTCCCCTCACGTCTCCCCCCATGTCTCCCTCTGCCTCTCTCCTCCCCCCATGTCTCCCCCTGCCTCTCTCCTCCCCTCATGTCTCCCCCCATGTCTCCCCCTGCCTCTCTCCTCCCCCCATGTCTCCCCCTGCCTCTCTCCTCCCCTCATGTCTCCCCCCATGTCTCCCCCTGCCTCTCTCCTCCCCTCATGTCTCCCCCCATGTCTCCCCCTGCCTCTCTCCTCCCCTCATGTCTCCCCCTGCCTCTCTCCTCCCCTCATGTCTCCCCTCATGTCTCCCCCCACGTCTCCCCCTGCCTCTCTCCTCCCCTCATGTCTCCCCTCATGTCTCCCCCTGCCTCTCTCCTCCCCTCACGTCTCCCCCTGCCTCTCTCCTCCCCTCACGTCTCCCCCTGCCTCTCTCCTCCCCTCATATCTCCCCTCATGTCTCCCCCTGCCTCTCTCCTCCCCTCACGTCTCCCCTCATGTCTCCCCCTGCCTCTCTCCTCCCCTCACGTCTCCCCTCATGTCTCCCCCTGCCTCTCTCCTCCCCTCATGTCTCCCCCCACGTCTCCCCCTGCCTCTCTCCTCCCCTCACGTCTCCCCCTGCCTCTCTCCTCCCCTCATGTCTCCCCTCATGTCTCCCCCTGCCTCTCTCCTCCCCTCATGTCTCCCCCCATGTCTCCCCCTGCCTCTCTCCTCCCCTCATGTCTCCCCCTGCCTCTCCTCCCCTCATGTCTCCCCCCATGTCTCCCCCTGCCTCTCTCCTCCCCTCATATCTCCCCTCATGTCTCCCCCTGCCTCTCTCCTCCCCTCATGTCTCCCCCCCACGTCTCCCCCTGCCTCTCTCCTCCCCTCACGTCTCCCCCTGCCTCTCTCCTCCCCTCATGTCTCCCCCTGCCTCTCTCCTCCCCTCATGTCTCCCCTGCCTCTCTCCTCCCCTCATGTCTCCCCCTGCCTCTCTCCTCCCCTCACATCTCCCCCCACATCTCCCCTTGCCTCTCTCCTCCCCTCATGTCTCCCCCTGCCTCTCTCCTCCCCTCACGTCTCCCCCACGTCTCCCCCTGCCTCTCTCCTCCCCTCATGTCTCCCCCTGCCTCTCTCCTCCCCTCATGTCTCCCCTCATGTCTCCCCCCACGTCTCCCCCTGCCTCTCTCCTCCCCTCATGTCTCCCCCTGCCTCTCTCCTCCCCTCACGTCTCCCCCTGCCTCTCTCCTCCCCTCACGTCTCCCCCTGCCTCTCTCCTCCCCTCATATCTCCCCTCATGTCTCCCCCTGCCTCTCTCCTCCCCTCACGTCTCCCCCTGCCTCTCTCCTCCCCTCACGTCTCCCCCTGCCTCTCTCCTCCCCTCACGTCTCCCCTCATGTCTCCCCCTGCCTCTCTCCTCCCCTCACGTCTCCCCTTATGTCTCCCCCTGCCTCTCTCCTCCCCTCATGTCTCCCCCCACGTCTCCCCCTGCCTCTCTCCTCCCCTCACGTCTCCCCCTGCCTCTCTCCTCCCCTCATGTCTCCCCTCATGTCTCCCCCTGCCTCTCTCCTCCCCTCATGTCTCCCCCCATGTCTCCCCCTGCTTCTCTCCTCCCCTCATGTCTCCCCCTGCCTCTCTCCTCCCCTCATGTCTCCCCCTGCCTCTCTCCTCCCCTCATGTCTCCCCCCATGTCTCCCCCTGCCTCTCTCCTCCCCTCATATCTCCCCTCATGTCTCCCCCTGCCTCTCTCCTCCCCTCATGTCTCCCCCACGTCTCCCCCTGCCTCTCTCCTCCCCTCACGTCTCCCCCTGCCTCTCTCCTCCCCTCATGTCTCCCCCTGCCTCTCTCCTCCCCTCATGTCTCCCCTGCCTCTTTCCTCCCCTCATGTCTCCCCCCACGTCTCCCCCTGCCTCTCTCCTCCCCTCACGTCTCCCCCTGCCTCTCTCCTCCCCTCATGTCTCCCCCTGCCTCTCTCCTCCCCTCATGTCTCCCCCTGCCTCTCTCCTCCCCTCACGTCTCCCCCCACATCTCCCCTTGCCTCTCTCCTCCCCTCATGTCTCCCCCTGCCTCTCTCCTCCCCTCACGTCTCCCCCACGTCTCCCCTTGCCTCTCTCCTCCCCTCATGTCTCCCCTCATGTCTCCCCCTGAAAATAGTGTATTTTTCATTTTATTGTAGCTAGGCTTATTTTTCATACCTGCAGACAAGGTTTCTGCTAGTGATAGATGGTCCTTCTTGCGTTTGCCCTTCACAGTCACATACTTGTCCATTTTCTTGCAAATTATGCACAAGACTGGAAGTACAGGGCCAGCAAAAGCTGGTAGGCATGTCCTGGATCGACGTTTTTTCAGAGGACTTTCACTCTGAAGCTCAGACCCTACATCCACATCTTGAGCTGCAGAACACGTTGTGGCCCGTTTCTCAGCTGTATCCAATCTCCAGGAACATTGGCAAACTTGATTTCTAAACAATGTTTGTATGTCTCCGCAATGGTATGATTCTCGCCTGGCAAGTTAAGCCACCATTCTATGCAGTTTCTATATCTATCCCACCGTGTCTGTGTAAAATCTTGTGAGATGCATATAACATTGTTTAGAAACCTTTTTGTGAACTTTAGAAGGTGTTTTTTGTCCATTTTCGTCCTCTTCTGAGCAACAAAACGAGAGGTGTCGCCATTGTGACAAGACATAATTTAGATATCAAGGTGTTGGCTGTATGGGCTGATACAGAGGGGAGGATAACGATGGCAAAAGTTGAATACTCTAACAGGAAAATCACATTAATTTAGATATATGTTGGAACTCCTTGACTACGCCTTTATTGTGGGGGCGATTTTAATACTGCTGGGACTCAGCGATTGACAGATCCGGAACCTCAAACGCAATCGTCCGCTCGCTGCCTGGGCCCATGATAGCGGTCTAACTGACCTATGGCGCCTAGTTAACCCTACCTTAAAGGACTATTCCTGTCTCTCTGTCAGACATAAGACTTTCTCCAGGATTGACTATGTGGTAGTTTTGTCAACCAATCTGTGTAAAATGTACTGCACACCATGGATCACAGAATGGCAAAAATGGGAAAGGTAATTTACACCACATAAAGGCACAACACAAGATTAGAAAATGCAGACAAATCAATCAGAGAACCAGATGGCTGCAGTAAGCTAATTCAACCAGAAGACAGTGGCTGTTTTATCTCCTGAGAAGGTGATAAAATCAGCAGCTGTGTGGTTTTACAGTTTTAAGATCAAAGGACCTCCAGGAGACATTTGGTCTGTAAGGTTGAATACACAGGATATATTCAAACGGCCTTAGGAGCCAGACATTTGGTCTACAAGAATAGATCAAAGAGTTATATCTGTTGCCCCTTTTGGCCTTCGGCCCCCTCTTTTGCCCAGTAGGGGTATCTTGAAACTGTTGGAAAAACGCCCACTAATAAATTCAGTTCTGATGTCACTGTAGTGGATTAGCCTATGGACAGCCAGAGATATTGTTTCTCCAATCAGGGAGCTCGGTACGAATTAGACGAATACGCCCGCTTGACGTAAAATTAGGGGCGGAGTCTAGATTTGAATATGGCCAGCTCCACGGAGAGACAGAGACACAATCCCACGAACGAGAGACAGGAAACAACAGCGAATACACACTCTTCCTCCACCAGACAAAGAAGACCACAGCAGAGAGACGGCATTCTGAAACATCATTGAAGAACGAAGAACGAGAGCTGCTTATAAGCTACAAGCTTTTTAGGTTATATTGAATATTTAGGCTAAAGTCTGATAAATCTCGGCATAGGGAGATCTTCTATCAGATTTTATTGCAAGTGATTCTTTCAAATATTTGATTTGTAATTTAATGAAATCCTTTTTTATTAAACCAACGGATTTTTCGAAACTGCTCGGAACTCGCTTTCTTCAAACCGCCGTGCCGTGTTCTCTGTTGTTAACGAGCAGAAACCATTACATGGTTATCTGCATTTGTAGATTTAATACTTCAAAGAGCTTTTTAAGGTTTAACACAACGCAGAGCAGCAGTAGGTAGATAGATAGATTAAGCTAGGAAGTTACTACATTTATTGGTGTCGCGACCCTAGAATTAATACGTCCGTTTTGATCGAGAACAGAAAAGGTTTTTTTTTCTCTCTTTCTTCACCTCAACGAGTCTTCTTCGTCATCGCGGATCCGGAGCAGTAACACAGGTGAGTGACTATGGAGTGTACAGGCGTTCAATTCGAACCAAGAGGGGGATTGCTAAGAATTAGCCTCATGTAAAAGTGAAGATGTGTATTGGGATTCACAGCCTATCTGATTACGGGACAGGTTATGGCGTCGTATGGCGACTGACTAAAGGTTTTCCTGGCCAGGAAACGCAATAAGTCTGTGGCGTGCGATAGGGAGCGCTTCCTGAATAAATACGAGTTCCCAAGAACGTATTTTCGGGAAGAGGAGCGCTAGAATGATTGGGATTTACGTATTCTGGAGGGGGAAGAGAGCCGTGTGTAATAAGAAAGGCTCTGTTGCTCTTTAGAATATGTAAATCGGTTTGGTAAGATGAATTAGAGCCTTCGTGAATCGGGGAAATGGTGTGTGAGGTTACGGGAATAATACGTAGTGATTAATATAAGCGGGGTCGTGTTCATGCTTGAGGGGCTCAATAATAGAATGGTTTGCTGGCTGATCGCGTGATAGACAGGACGTGTCTGCGGAAACCTATTCAGCCGAATTAAATGAAGGTGTGTGCTCGATTTTAGAGCGCGTATCAAGCAGATCCGGGGATCTTATTTGACTTTGAGCATAACAGGCGTGTTGGTTAACTGCATACGCCGTAACAATAAATAAGTACTTAATGGGAAGTCGATTAAAAAGCGCTATAATAAACTTAAACACTGACTATAGTACGGGGGGTAAATATGCCTGATACAACATTTAGGAAGTCGCGCGGTGATTGTTGACGAAATGTGGGATCTGCCGCGGGCATCGGGGTCTATGATAAGTTGGTTGTGTATGATATTGCAGCTATGGTTAGGCATGTGTTTGAGTATGAGTGAAAGGAATTATGGTTGTGTTGTACGTTGTGTGATGTATATGGATTAAATCTGTAAATTGGCACTTACAATATGACGGTTTTTAATATTGAATCTGGTACACACACCACGTCCAATGCGCCACCCAACTATTCGTGGAGGAAGGGCGCGTGCATGCTCGTCGGAGCTCGTGCTGGACAGAGCGCGTTCTCGTCAGGACTCGTGCGTATCGTAGCGCGCGGCTAGGCTAAAGCTACATGCTACAAACAAATAGCTCAAAGCTACATGCTACAAACAAATAGCTCGTCGTGGCTCGCTTGGGGTGTTCAATACTGTATGTTGTGAATGGGATGATATTGCAGTATAACTGAATTGTCATTTATGATGAATGAGCTGTGTGAGTTGCGGTATGGGCTAATGTTTACATAGTATTGGCTGAAAGTTTGAACGAATGCTGGATGAATGGTGAATGAGTAGGCCGCATGAGAGTGCGCGCATGCGCACTTGTGAGAAAGGGCATTGTGTGTGAGACGTGAGAGACTGAAATTAATTATGATGTGGTTAAAAGTGCACTAGGTGGCGCCAGAGTCAACCTGGGATACGCGGCCGTTTTAAGTAATTGTGATGTGGTTAGAAGTGCACTAGGTGGCGTCAGAGTCAACCTGGGACACGCGGCCGTTTTTAAGTGGAGTGTAATGGTCGCCATTTTGGACGGGGCTGAGGTGACCATTGTGAGGGATTTATGTTTTCGGTGTGATGTGGTGAGGTGCTGCGCTAGGGGGCGGTAGAGGCATTTGGACTCCCGTCCTGAGCAGCATTGTCATGCGTGGCTGTAGTATGGTTGGATGTATGTAATGTCCCTCTGCTTCTCTCTCTCCCTCCCCCTCTCTCTCTCTCTCTCTCTCTCTCTCTCTCTCCCCCTCTCTCCCCCTCTCTCTCTCTCACTCTTTCTCTTTCTCCCTCACACACCATTCTCTCTCCCTCCCTCTCTCTCTCTCTCCCTCTCTCTCTCTCCCCCTCTTTTTCTCTCACTCTTTCTCTTTCTCCCTCACACACCATTCTCTTTCCCTCCCTCTCTCTCTCTCTCTCTCTCCCCCTTTTTCTCTCTACTCCTTCCCTCCCCTCTCTCTCTCTCTCTCCCTCCCTCTCTCTCTCTCTCCCTCTCTCTCTCCCCCTGGGTCATGCGCCAGAACAACAACAAAGGTCAAGAGGAGCAATCGGGTGGCAACCACGAGGAAGAGGTGGAGGCAGAGGCCGGAATCCGAATGGATACCCGGTGCGGCGGATGGAGTGTTGGCCGTGCGGGGAGACTGGTCATCTCGCACGGGACTGTGGACAGGACTATCAAGCCAGAGGGGGAGACCGGGGAAGAACTTGGCAAGGCCAAGGCCAACCCCGAGTCCAAGACTCTAGTGAGAACAATGGCCCGGTAAATCCAGCAAGAGGGCCAGATGAACCACTATGAAGAGGCCCAGAGAGTCCAATGGGGAGGTGTCAGCTGTCAGTGTCGTCTTTGAGGGAGGAGCCTATTGTGTGCATAACGGTGAATGACAAATCTGTCAAGATGATGGCAGACACAACGGTGCGGCCTACACGGTAGTACAACCCCAAGACGCGACGCACCTAACCATGTCCGGTCGATACGTACGGTCAATTGGATTTGAGGGAGTAAACCAGCTGACGGCTGTTACCGATCCTGTGACTCTGAGATATCAAGGCAGGGAAGCGACTCTCCCTGTGCTGGTCTCGGAAAGCACACCTATTAACTTACTTGGCCGAGATGGGCTGGGGTTACTGGGGATGGACATTAAATGTACTGCGGAGGGTTGCGTGATAGCCGAACGAGAAGACCAGTACTATCAGATGGTACAACGAATTGACAGTCAACCACCAGAGATTTATTGTCTAGGGGGACTGGACCAAGAGCTGCTTGGTCCAGCCTTGCAATGGGAGAAATTTATCACTGCCAATATGCCTGAAGCAAGGGATCCAAAGACACCCTATCATTGCACTCTGCAGTATCATAGAGATGCAGACTCGTCACAGACTAAGGAGTGGCTGAGGGTGCAACCTGACAAAGTACAGCTGAATGCTACCAATATCATATTGGGGCCACAGGGAGCAGCGCTACGTATTGCACGGAGCGACTATCTGCATAAAGAGCACGGCATTATGGACAGTGTTCCCCATGTGACTTTGAAGGTAATCAGCTCATGTGATCAACAGCACATAGGCGAAATGATGAAAAAAGCTGAAGGGATAGAATTTGAACAGATGAAAGAAAACAAACGGATCTGGATAAGCCCTGATAAAAGGTTTATTAAGATCATGGTTCAAGGCACAGGGATGGGTCGTCCTCAAACTGTGCAATTATCCCAAGAGACACTGGGAGAACTCCCTAATGCATCAAGCCTCCAAGAGGAGATGATGGAGGCGGTGCCTGAGACGCTGTGGGCAAAGAACAGCACTGACATTGGACTAATCAAGTCCGCTCAACCTGTGAAGGTGGAGCTTAGACCTGGGGCCACCCTGCCTTGGAAAAACCAGTATCCATTGAAGGAGAAAGCGGTGGCTGGAATCGAGCCACAGATAAAAGGACTTTTAGCTGCAGGAGTCCTACGGAAAACAACTAATCCCCGGAGCAACACGCCGTTGCTACCCGTGGAGAAGCCTGATACCTCTTACCGGCTGGTGCATGATCTAAGAGCTATCAACGAGGTGTTACTTGACTATCCATCAGATGTCCCCGACCCCCATGTGCTATTGACATTTATCCCGTCGAAAGCTGAATACTTTACGGTTATAGATTTGTGTAGTGCATATTTTAGTGTGCCCTTGAGCGAGGAGTGCCAGCATTTTTTTGGTTTTACTTATAAGGATGAATATTATGAGTATACTAGGATCCCGCAGGGACTAAAGCATTCGCCACACATATTCAATAAAATCCTAAGGGAGGATTTAGAGGGGTTGGATAAAGTCATGACCTCTAGGGTCATTCAGTACATGGATGATCTGATACTGTGCGCGGACGATCAGAAAACATGTCATCGCGATTCCGTGAAACTGTTGCAGCTGTTGGTGGAAAACGGCCATAAAGTGTCGTTGAAAAAGTTGCAATATTGTAAACCTAAAGTGATCTATTTAGGACAAACAATTTCACTGGGCCATCGAGCTATTTCAGAAGAACATTTGGTGGCCATAAAGACGGCGCCCAAACCTGTGACGGTACGACAGCTAATGGGATTTCTGGGTATAATGGGGTACAGCTCTCCATGGGTCGAGAACTATACGGAAATAGTGAAACCATTGAGAGAGATGATGAAAGAAGCGGGTGTTGATAAACTGAGCAGTAAAGTGGTATGGACCGAAGATGGCTCACGGGCATTCGAAACAATCAAGTCCCGACTGTTAGAGGCGCCGGCCCTGGCTTTGCCTAACTATACCAAGAAATTCATACTCTACGTCTCTTCTTCTCCAGATCAGAAGCAGGCGTACGGGGTGTTGGCCCAGAACACAGGGGTGGGGGCGCGACCGCAGCCGATGGCGTACTACTCAATTGCCTACTCGGAAGTAGAAATGGGGATGGCTCCATGCTACCGAGAAATGGCTGGAGTGTATACGATGTACGAAAAAGCTGCAAGTATTATGATGGGATATCCAGTGGATATCATGGTGAGGCATGACTTAAAGAGTCTGTTGGAGTCCGGTAAATATGCACTAACGATGCCTCGCATTAAACACTACTACAGACTTTTGGAACAGGAAGACGTGACGCTGGTCAGGTGTTCCATAACGAACCCGGCAGCTGACATCCCTACGCCTGAGGATGGAGAACCCCACGACTGTATAGTCGAAGCCGAGAGGTACTCTAAACTCAGAGCAGACTTGCAGGCGTTTCCATTTAGCAGTCCAGATCTGGAATTATGGACTGACGGCTCTTGCTATCGTGTTGGCGAGGGACTAAAAGCAGGCTACTCCGTGGTAAGGTCACAGGGCGAAGGGTTTGTGGTGGAAAAAGCCGAAGCATTATCACAACCTTGTTCAGCCCAATTAGCAGAGTTGGTCGCACTGACGGAAGCATGTAACATGGCAGAGGGCAGAATTGTAAATATTCATACAGATTCGGCCTATGCGCACGGCACCGCATTCTTGTTTGGCACAGTGTGGAAAGGGCGAGGTTTTAAGAAAGCTGATGGAAGCGCCATAAAACATTGTAGTCAGATTAAACGGTTGTTAGAAGCAATTATGAAACCAAAGCAGATTGCGATAATCAAGTGTGCTGCCCACCAGTCTGACGAGTCTAAAATAACTCGAGGAAACAAAAGAGCAGACGAAGCTGCCAAGGAAGTGACAGGTGCCGACAGAGCAGGTAAGGTGTTGGTTATCACACACGGAGTTGAGTTAGAGGACAAGATAACCTACAAAGATGTTTTGACTTTCCAGGAGGAGGCTAGTCAGGTAGAACGAAACCTCTGGATAACCAGGGGAGCTTGTCAGGATGATTCAGGTTTGTGGCGCGACGTCAGTGGATTTGTGGTGGCTCCTGCGGGCCTGGTCGGACTGCTGATCCACACGGCTCACGACTTTTGCCATGCGCATAAAGGAGAGGTAAGGAGAAAAATCAGAGAATATGGCTTTTGGGCGCCAGATTTGAACAGTCAAATTGATCATGTGCTACAGAGATGTGTAATATGTTTGAAAAACAATATACGTAAGGGGATTAGTGTGTCACCAGGACATATCCCCACGCCCAATGGCCCAATGCGAGACCTTGTAATTGATTACATTGACATGATTAAGCCCATTAATCAGAAGAGATATATTCTTGTCGTTGTCTGTCGTTTTTCAAGGTGGGTGGAGGCGTGCGCCACCCGGCACAAGGATGCAGCATCAGTGGCTAAGTTCTTATGCCAAGAGGTAATTCCCCGGTTTGGTTTAATGGACAGAATAAGCTCGGACAATGGAAAAGAGTTTGTCAACAAAACTGTACGTTTAATACTCCAACATTTAGGCATAAAACAGCGATTGGGGGCCGTTTATCATCCGCAGAGCCAGGGGATGGTGGAACGCATGAACGGGACGCTAAAAAACAAGCTGGTAAAGATCTGTCAACACACAGGATTGAATTGGCTGAACGCTCTCCCTCTAGCACTGATGGCATGCCGGTCAAGCGAGGTTCGCGGACTGCGTCTGACACCGCACAAAATGATGTTAGGTCGCTGCATGGTAGTACCAGGTTTGCGCGCGACAGGCAAAGGTCCGAGTTTGGACATCCTGGACAACGATATGCGTGAGTACGTAAAATACATGTCAAAGATACACAGAAATATTCTGGATCATGTCTCCAGTAGACAGGAGCATGAAACCGGGGAGGAGGTGAATAGGCAGACTACACCTCAAATCATACCAGGCGACTACGTTTATGTTAAAGTATTTAGACGCAAGTGGTTTGGCGCGAGACGAGAAGGGCCATACAAAGTCGTTCGAGCCACCGAGAGGGCTTTACAAATCCAAGGATCGCCTATGTGGTTTTACGTTACTCATTGTGTAAAAGCAATCGATACGGACCAAGAATGGGAACCTGAACCACGAGACCTTGACGATAAAACCGGGGCGTCGCAACCGTTACATGAAGGCGAAGTGGAAGCGGCGGAAGATGAAATTGGGGTGGCGCTAACCCCAAACGATGGGGAAGATGCGAATGATTATGGCGAGCCAGACCGAGGGGACCACGATTGGCCACGAGTAGAAGATGAGGGTTTTTTACAGGAACCAGACAGAGGAGAAGATTATGAATTGGAACATAATAATTTCTCCTCTGTGTATTTGGAGAAGGTACCAGAAGAACTGGAGGAACCAGTGCTTAGCACAAACCCGGAACAAGATACTCGACCAAAACGAGTCATCCAGAAGCCTCAACGGTACACATAGGCGAAAGAAGGGATAGTGTAACTGATAGGCCTTGGAGAGGGCGTGTATATATTAATTTTTCATTTTTCATTAGCTAAGCTCTCTCCTTTTTTAGAAATGTTTAGATAGTAAATGCAATGTAAAGTCTTTTCTTTCAGAGTGGATTGCACAAAATAGACACGTTTGGTTAAAAAACACATAAGTATAGTCTAAACCTGGTAATTGGTACGATCATCTTTTTGCATAAAGGGACGGACCTAGACTGAAGTGAAATTGATATAACTGATACATTGTGTATAACCTGCAAATGAGTGGAAATTGTTAAACGGTGTGAGTGAATAGAGAACTGTGTAAACATAAATGGAGTCATAGTCGGTCAGTGGAAAAGGGAGCTAATGTGGGTGTTGAAAGCAATTGATACTAACAAATATGAAAAATGAGTTAGAAGGATTCTGGAAATATTTGGTTCATTAGGTGATTTGGCTAAACAGTAAGGTTAAGGTAATTGTAAACAGTTTGATTGAGAAAATACTAACAAGTATATTGGGGATCATTAATCCCCAAACCGGGGAAACTGTGGTAGTTTTGTCAACCAATCTGTGTAAAATGTACTGCACACCATGGATCACAGAATGGCAAAAATGGGAAAGGTAATTTACACCACATAAAGGCACAACACAAGATTAGAAAATGCAGACAAATCAATCAGAGAACCAGATGGCTGCAGTAAGCTAATTCAACCAGAAGACAGTGGCTGTTTTATCTCCTGAGAAGGTGATAAAATCAGCAGCTGTGTGGTTTTACAGTTTTAAGATCAAAGGACCTCCAGGAGACATTTGGTCTGTAAGGTTGAATACACAGGATATATTCAAACGGCCTTAGGAGCCAGACATTTGGTCTACAAGAATAGATCAAAGAGTTATATCTGTTGCCCCTTTTGGCCTTCGGCCCCCCTCTTTTGCCCAGTAGGGGTATCTTGAAACTGTTGGAAAAACGCCCACTAATAAATTCAGTTCTGATGTCACTGTAGTGGATTAGCCTATGGACAGCCAGAGATATTGTTTCTCCAATCAGGGAGCTCGGTACGAATTAGACGAATACGCCCGCTTGACGTAAAATTAGGGGCGGAGTCTAGATTTGAATATGGCCAGCTCCACGGAGAGACAGAGACACAATCCCACGAACGAGAGACAGGAAACAACAGCGAATACACACTCTTCCTCCACCAGACAAAGAAGACCACAGCAGAGAGACGGCATTCTGAAACATCATTGAAGAACGAAGAACGAGAGCTGCTTATAAGCTACAAGCTTTTTAGGTTATATTGAATATTTAGGCTATAGTCTGATAAATCTCGGCATAGGGAGATCTTCTATCAGATTTTATTGCAAGTGATTCTTTCAAATATTTGATTTGTAATTTAATGAAATCCTTTTTTATTAAACCAACGGATTTTTCAAAACTGCTCGGAACTCGCTTTCTTCAAACCGCTGTGCCGTGTTCTCTGTTGTTAATGAGCAGAAACCATTACATGGTTATCTGCATTTGTAGATTTAGTACTTCAAAGAGCTTTTTAAGGTTTAACACAACGCAGAGCAGGTAGAATAGATAGATTAAGCTAGGAAGTTACTACAACTACTTATTCTCTTCTCCCAATCTCTTCGACAGCTTTGATGTCTCTATTACCCATGGCCCTCTCTGATCAAATGGTTTTACAGAGGTACAGAGATGAAGAAGGGGTTTGATAACTGGCAGTATGTATGTGTATCTATGTATATATTAGAGGTGGGCATAGATTAATTTTTTTAATCTAGATTAATCTATATGCAATCCTAGAATTAATCTAGATTAATCTAGATTAAAATGGCTCAAAAAAAAAATCTGCCTAAGGGCCCGCGTCCACTTGGCGCATATTTCTGACCACACGCATCTGTTTTCAATGTATTCCAATGGGGAGGGAGCGCATGCGGCCACATGCGGTCGCCTCTAGGAAGTGCGCTGCCGTCGGCTTCTTTTCTCAGCTTTTTTGTGCGGACGAAAGTTGAAACTTTCTGAACTTTCAGAGCGATGCGCTGGGCTCATTTTCAGACAACCAATCACAGCCATTCATCTACCACTCTGTTTGTAACCTGACACCGGAGCTGCCTGCCTGTCTGGCTGTCTCCCACAGACCAGTGAGATTCGCGACAAAACTAATAATAATAACTACACGAATACACTACTAAAAAGCTAATAAAAAGCAAAGGGCGAACTGTGGTGTCAGGCAATAACTATATATATAATTAATATACAATAAAGTTATTCAAATATGCTATAATATGTGCAAAACCGCGGCATGGCTGTAGATTTCTTTCTGTCATCTACAAGATGCGCTGCAAGCCAGCGCTGCCGGCGCACTCCCAGCATGTTTCACGGAGAAATATGCGCTAGGTGGACGCGGGCCCTAAGGCATTCAAAATATGTGTGTTCTACCCAAATAATGACCAGAAGTAAGTCCTTACTTTTACTTTCCTCCTTACGTTTCTCAGGCCAGGTGGCCCATTACACCATGAGCCCATCTCCCGTTTCCAAAATGCATTACAGACTGTTTGAAAAAGCTGTTTTGCTATGATAATTGGTAATGAAATATCAAAATAATGTTCAATAAGATGTACTTGTGTTTAATAAATCGTTTTATTCACACAAATATATAATATTATCAGTACAGAACAGTACCGCATTTCAAACTTTCAAAGAGAGAGAGAGAGAGAGCGAGAGAGGAGAGAGAGAGAGGGAGAATAGCCTCTGAGTTTCTGCAGTTCTCCCTTCATCTCTCAGACAGCAGCAACAGAGACACCAAGTGGTGACAGAAGGGAACAGCAGCAGACTGAACAGTACAACTGAGGTTAACGAATGAAAAAAAAATATGCCGCTGAAGTGCTCTTGAGCAAGGCACTTAACCCCCAACTGCTCCAGTGGAGTTACTCAGTGTCGTTTTATTCACACAAATAAATAATATTATCAGTACAGAACAGTACCGCATTTCAAACTTTCAAAGAGAGAGAGAGAGAGAGAGAGAGAGAGAGAGAGAGAGAGAGAGAGAGAGAGAGAGGAGAGAGAGAGAGGGAGAGGGAGAATAGCCTCTGAGTTTCTGCAGTTCTCCCTTCATCTCTCAGACAGCAGCAACAGAGACACCAAGTGGTGACAGAAGGGAACAGCAGCAGACTGAACGGTTCAACTGAGGTTAACTGAATGAAAAAAAAATATGCCGCTGAAGTGCTCTTGAGCAAGGCACTTAACCCCCAACTGCTCCAGTGGAGTTACTCAGTGTCGTTTTATTCACACAAATAAATAATATTATCAGTACAGAACAGTACCGCATTTCAAACTTTCAAAGAGAGAGAGAGAGTTTCAGCACTCTTTGATGAACATTGTTACTCAGTTGTAAGAATTGTACCCTTCCTGCTGACCTGTCGTACAGAACTTGTAAGTCGCTTTGGACAAAAGCGTCAGCTAAATGACAAAATGTTGAGCAAGGCACTTAACCCCCAACTGCTCCAGTGGAGTTACTCAGTGTCAGACTGTGGTTGTACTGGGCAGCTCCCAGGTGTGATTGGAACTGTGTGACTGAAGCAGGGCGTAGCTGAAAAAGAGCATCTGTGCTCAGCGAACCTACCCTGGGTAAATAAAGGTTAAACAAAAACAAAACAAATGGCTTGACTCAATCAGTCTCTATTTCTCCTTCTTCCACCAGTCACTAAGGCAGACCAGCTTGTTCACACTGTCTGGTGACAAACTAGCTCTCCTCTTCTGCACAATATGGCCCGATAAAGAGAACAGTCTCTCGCATGGGACAGTTGAGGCAGGGCTCCCCAAGTACTGCAGGGCAATGTGGGCCAGCGTACCGTAGGCGGCAGTGTGGTCTGACCACCACTTCAGTGGACACTGATCCAAGCTGGCACTTGGCTCTACCTTGTACCTCTCCCCAGGATTGGGCACTGGTGAGTCGTCATCCGACTCCGACTCTGATCCCATCACTAGTGTTTTCTTTTCAGGTGGCTCAGGGTTCTCCTCCCTCGGCGGCTGCAGAGCAGGTCCTTCTGCCTTCACCACCTCACTCAGTGTTGCCCACACTGGCCCCCTCTCTGCCTTCACCAGCCCACTCAGTTTTGCCCACACTGGCCCCCTCTCTGCCTTCACCAACCCACTCAGTGTTGCCCACACTGGCCCCCTCTCTGCCTTCACCAACCCACTCAGTGTTGCCCACACTGGCCCCCTCTCTGCCTTCACCACCTCACTCAGTGTTGCCCACACTGGCCCCCTCTCTGCCTTCACCACCTCACTCAGTGTTGCCCACACTGGCCCCCTCTCTGCCTTCACCACCTCACTCAGTGTTGCCCACACTGGCCCCTCTCTGCCTTCACCAACCCACTCAGTGTTGCCCACACTGGCCCCCTCTCTGCCTTCACCACCTCACTCAGTGTTGCCCACACTGGCCCCCTCTCTGCCTTCACCAGCCCACTCAGTGTTGCCCACACTGGCCCCCTCTCTGCCTTCACCACCTCACTCAGTGTTGCCCACACTGGCCCCCTCTCTGCCTTCACCACCTCACTCAGTGTTGCCCACACTGGCCCCCTCTCTGCCTTCACCAGCCCACTCAGTGTTGCCCACACTGGCCCCTCTCTGCCTTCACCACCTCACTCAGTGTTGCCCACACTGGCCCCCTCTCTGCCTTCACCACCTCACTCAGTGTTGCCCACACTGGCCCCCTCTCTGCCTTCACCACCTCACTCAGTGTTGCCCACACTGGCCCCCTCTCTGCCTTCACCAGCCCACTCAGTGTTGCCCACACTGGCCCCCTCTCTGCCTTCACCACCTCACTCAGTGTTGCCCACACTGGCCCCCTCTCTGCCTTCACCACCTCACTCAGTGTTGCCCACACTGGCCCCCTCTCTGCCTTCACCACCTCACTCAGTGTTGCCCACACTGGCCCCCTCTCTGCCTTCACCACCTCACTCAGTGTTGCCCACACTGGCCCCCTCTCTGCCTTCACCAACCCACTCAGTGTTGCCCACACTGGCCCCCTCTCTGCCTTCACCACCTCACTCAGTGTTGCCCACACTGGCCCCCTCTCTGCCTTCACCAACCCACTCAGTGTTGCCCACACTG
The DNA here is from genome assembly GCF_963971535.1 of Notolepis coatsorum. Taxonomy (NCBI): domain Eukaryota; kingdom Metazoa; phylum Chordata; class Actinopteri; order Aulopiformes; family Paralepididae; genus Notolepis; species Notolepis coatsorum. The sequence goes on along the minus strand of NC_140182.1, from coordinate 103,068,348 downwards.
GCCCCCTCTCTGCCTTCACCACCTCACTCAGTGTTGCCCACACTGGCCCCCTCTCTGCCTTCACCAGCCCACTCAGTGTTGCCCACACTGGCCCCCTCTCTGCCTTCACCAACCCACTCAGTGTTGCCCACACTGGCCCCCTCTCTGCCTTCACCAACCCACTCAGTGTTGCCCACACTGGCCCCCTCTCTGCCTTCACCAACCCACTCAGTGTTGCCCACACTGGCCCCCTCTCTGCCTTCACCACCTCACTCAGTGTTGCCCACACTGGCCCCCTCTCTGCCTTCACCAACCCACTCAGTGTTGCCCACACTGGCCCCCTCTCTGCCTTCACCAACCCACTCAGTGTTGCCCACACTGGCCCCCTCTCTGCCTTCACCAACCCACTCAGTGTTGCCCACACTGGCCCCATCTCTGCTTTGGGCAGGCATTTGAGGTCCTTAAAGCGTGGATCCACAGCAGTAGCTACCTTTGATGAACACAAATAAATAATAATTAATTGATGATGAAAGAAATAAAAATTAAAGTAACTTTGCAAATCCAACCACCATATTTCTTCATGACTCATTCATCTATCCATTGATCAATCTACTGGCTTAACAGTCTATAATGGTCAGACAATACAGTTATTTTCTAGTCAGTCTCACATACCTTCAGCCATTCCAGGTTACTTTTCTCCCTCCGCTGGTTGAGGTCCTGGGTGAAGGCATTCTTGAATCGCACAATGTAGGCAGGATCATCATCTGAGATCTTCATTGCGTGCTCAAGGTGGCGCAGGGCAGGTAGAACCACAGAGCAGGATACATACTTGTCCCCACCCAGGAGCTCAGTGATGTACCTACACACACACAAAATGGCCAATTAATTTAACTCAGATTACACTCTTTTTTAAAGTTCTGAAACACACACACACACACACACACACACACACACACACACACACACTTTAACTAAGATTACACTTTTATAAGTTCTGATTTTGAATCATTTATAGTATTTAAGGGCATGCATTTCTTAATTAAATACAAAGTGACTTTTAAAAGAAGTTGTATGCCAATTTAAGAACACGCTATCTTTGTAGACCATACCTGCATGGCTCCAGCAGTTTCTCCAGCTTTGCCAGCTTCTCATATTCAGCATCTGTTGGGAGGACCAGCTTGTGTTCATGCTGGGCCAGCGTTGCGTGCACTGGGACTCTGTTGGGAGGACCAGCTTGTGTTTATGCTGGGCCAGCGTTGCGTGCACTGGGACTCTGTTGCGCCTCAAACGATTGATCATCGCAAGGGTGGAATTCCAACGTGTTGGAACATCTTGCACGAGTGACTCTGGCTCTTGTTCACAGGATGCTTGCTGGACATTCAGCTCATCTGTGTTGGCCGGACTGTGTTTGAAATGTCCGACCACTTTTCGACACTTGGCCAGGACACCATCAAAACCACTATCCCGAAGGGACATTACAATGGCCCTCTGTATGAGGTGCGCAATGCAGGGCATGTGCTCGAATGGCAGTATCCTCCCTGCTGCTATCATGTTGGGAGCGCTGTCTGTCCCAATGGTGGTGATTTTGTCGGCTATCTCCCACTGATTAGCGACGTCCAGAAACTGCCTGGCACACGCCTCTGCAAAGTGGCGCTCCTCTGTTTTAATCACACCTAGTACAGACAAAGTAGATCAGAATAAGTTTGCTAGTAAAAAATGTATACCATATACAAGAAAAACAATCCACAGTTTAAACAAGAACAAATTAAATGATAATAATAATAAAGAATACAAATAAAATATCTCACTATTCAGATCACATTTGACTTTCATACTGACAATTTTTAAAATGTATATTACATCCCTTAAGCTCGCTATGGAGAGAATTCCAAACCTTTACACCAATAACTGAAGGACACATCTGTTTAAGTTTATTAATTTTATTTAATACTACATGCCGCGGTGGGTTGGTTTCAGGTTGGAATGAATATTCAGCCAGTTGGATGGTTATATGCTATGGTTGGATGGCTGGGTATCCAGCCTGAATGAATGAATGAATGAATGAATGAATGAATGAATGAATGAATGAATGAATGAATGAATGAATGAATGAATGAATGAATGAATGAATGAATGAATGAATGAATGAATTAATTAATTAATTAATGAAAATGTTATTAACAGATTGCAGAATGGGTACAATACAGTACAGCTCAATACACACAATTGTTAAGGGGATGCAGACCAGAGAAAGACGTTTGTCTTGTTTACATCAGGGTCCCACCTGAAACCAACTTAACCGTGGTCAATTAAATAAATTAAATAACAAACGTACCCAAGGCGAACGAGTGAAGTTCCCAGCTGGCATCGATGAAGTGTGCAGTAACGCCTAGGTAATTATCGTTGCTGACCGATGTCCAATGGTCCCCAGTCAGTGCTACACACGACGCTGCGGCCAACTTCTTTTCCTTCACAACTTTCTCTGTGGCGTGTTGGTCATGAATTCTCCTCATGATAGTTCGCCTCGCAGGTAGCTTGTAACACGGGTCGCCTGTCGCCGCCCGGAGAAGAAGCTCGAGTCCATCATCTTCAACCACGCTGATAGGCCGGCAATTGATGGCAATCCACTGGGCTAGGAGGTTAGTCAGCTTGGCTGATAAAGCTGTGCTGACGGGCTTGCCTTGGTTGCACTCAAACAGTGTAGTTTGACGAGCACTTTTCCCCGGTGCAGCTGTGCTTGGTCCGGCGGCACCTTCCTTCATAACATCAATTTGATGCTTCTTGCTCAGGTGGTATTTAAGACTCGAGGAACTCCTACAGTAGGTCATTTGCGCTTTGCACAAAGTGCAAATCACCTTCGTCTTGTCGAGGTTTCCATCTGGAAGCTTTTTGAAAATAAAATACCCCTGAAGCAAACTGTGCTTAACGTTACCATAGATATCTCTTCTGCTCACAGCGTCCGCCATTGTCATGCAGCTCAGCTGATGGTAATGAGCTTCACGCATGCCCCGCTCACGTGTTCACGAACTTCACGCCCCTCCCCCTCCCCCCACACACACACACACACACACACACACAGAGTAGTTCGACCAGGTTGGTATGGTATACATCCGCTAATGTCCCAGACGAGACCCAACGTTGAAATTTTTTTTAACGGCGTCAATTATATTATCGCGCGACACTAGTCTCGCGATAACGCAGCACGTTAACGCCGTTAACGGCCCAGCTCTAGTATATATAAATGTATATATGTGCATATGTAGGTATATAGTTGTATATATGTATACAAAATGGCTAGAGGAACTTTACAGGGTAACATACTGTTTGGCAAATATTAATAAGGTATTATTAAAAAATGTATTGTTAACTAAGTACATTTTTCAATATAAGTCTAGTAATGTATGAATTAGTAAATAAAATATAGTATGTTCTGATGAGTAAATAGGGGTTGGATTAAATAAGTGTATGGTTCTTCCCACTCATTTTCAAATATGTAAATGACAAAAAAATATATAATAATAATAATAATTGAGTTTGACTTTTTTGTTGTTTGTTATTTTTTATATATATTTATTATTTGAACGGCTTAAGGCTATATATGTACTTGATGTTTGTTTGTTATGTTGCATATTTGAAATACATTTAAATCAAATCAAATCATAAAGGTATCTCTTTCACAGCTTCATTTGGTAAACTGACCACAAGGGCCCCTAGATGGCGATTTAATTCATCACTATTAAAAAACAAAAGACTTCTGTACCGAATTCAGAGAAAGAAAATCACAGAATTTGTGAGATTTAACATTAACACAGTAAAGGATCCTAGAATATTATGGAACTCAGTGAAGGGTTTTATCAGAAGCCACACTACCCTATTCGCTTCCAACTTACATAAAGCACGGTTATCTAAACTTGAAAAATTGCTCAATGAACAATAACAAACCATCAAATACACCCACAGCACACACATCCACATGCACACACTCACTTTAAATAAACAACACACTGTAGCACCCACTTTACCCACTTTAGACACTAACACACTTTATATTTATTGGTAAGGAGATTTGCACATCAATCTCCTACCTCATTGCACCTCACCACCACAAGGTGGCACCACAAGCTAAGCTATACCTCACCATTTCTACACTGTACTGTATATTGCTGTAACTCAGTTACCTTCTCTACATTGTATATACTGTACATATATTGTATATAGAAAACGTTTGTTTTGTTTACACTTGTTTACTTACTTGACTTTCTATTTTATACTTATTATACTTATTTTATACTATCGTTTTATTTTATCTAGCACACTCTCAGGAGCAAAACAGAAAGAAGCATTTCATGCAAAAGTATTCTGTTGACAACTAATAAAGAAACTTGAACATTTGAAAACTTGTACACTGAGATACAATGTAAGGAGGACAGTAATAGAGGCAAAAAGGCTGATTCCAGAGGTATGTGGCAGGGCCTCAGAACGATGACAGATTACAAAGCCCCCCCCCCCCCCCCATGCTGAATAATTATATCTCCCTGGCAAACAAACTCAATACCTTCTATGCACGGTTTGAGGCTGTAAATAACAACACCAGCCTACAGGCCACTGCAATAGAGGGGGGGGCACTGCAGATGGAGACTCAGTGTTCAGGATAACAGAACATGAGGTGAGGAGGACCTTTAAGAAAGTGAATACCAGGAAGGCAGCAGGACCGGACGGCATCCCCGGCCGCGTCCTAAAAGTCTGTGCCGATGTTACGACCCCTGTGGGTCTAAGGGGAAAGGGCTGTAACATAACAGTTGGTTGACAGAAATGATGGACCACGTTTGTAAACACAAGGATATTTATTGTTAAATGCAAAGGAAGCACATGTAGCTCAAGGGTGAGCCAAGGCCAAAACAAACAAACACCACTATTCTCCAAATAAACCAATCTAATCTATGGTAAAAGAAATTACATTACCTAAACTACCCTTACCTAACCAAAACAGGAGAAAACAATATCCAAAGGAAATGGCAGCTCACCCCATCTGTGCTTCCTGAAAAGAGAGAAAAACACATTAATGGTACAGAAGAATGGCAAAATATATACAAAACAATCTAAAGGTAACAATGCTCTCTCTGCGGCCATACACACACAAAGGCACTTTCACTATCACAAAGGCCTATAAACAAAATGGGATATTATCAAAGTACAATGTCACAAAATGTCCCCATGCCTAGCCTCATGCCAGAGAGAGAGACACTGAAGTGAGAAGCCATGTTTTAACAGGTGTGTGGTGATCCATGATTGGGTGGTGGGTGATGGTTTTGATTGAGTCTTTGAGTCTTGAAACCCATCCACCAATCGGTGCTGCTAATGGAAGGGCAGGCCTAGCAGGGACCAATGGTGGAGGACGGGTTAGTGGGGGGGATGATACATGCAGCTTGAGGCAAATTGCTGCCATATGATTAAAATTGGGTTAATTTAGATTAATCATACCCCCTATTGGCACGGTATGGTGGCATATCTATTTTCACGTCCCTAATTTCCTTCGGAGGACGCCATAGCCCATGTGCTGCACACAGCAGCATCACACCTGGACAAGAGGCAGGGGAACTATGTGAGAATGCTGTTCATCGACTACAGCTCAGCATTCAATACCATAGTCCCCATCCAAACTCATAGCCAAGCTCAGGGACCTAGGCTTGAACTATGACCTCTGCCAGTGGGTCTTGGACTTCCTGACAGGAAGACCCCAGGTGGTGAAAGCAGGCAAGTGCACCTCCTCATGGATCACGCTCAAGACAGGGGCCCCCCAGGGCTGTGTTCTGAGCCCCCTCCTCTACTCGCTGTACACACATGACTGTGTGGCACAGCGGAACAGCAACACAATTTTCAAGTTTGCAGACGACACAGCTGTGGTGGGCCTGATCTCTGCAAACAACGAGAGGGCCTACCTGGGAGAGGTAGAGAACCTGGCGCTGTGGTGCCGGGAGAACAGCCTCTCCCTGAACGTCAGCAAAACCAAAGAGATGATTATGGCCAGGGACTACAGCCCCCTCAGCATCTATAGGGCACCGGTCGAGAGAGTGAACAGTTTCAAGTACCTCGGATTCCACATATCCGAGGACTTGACAGGGACCACACACATAGACAGTGTAGTGAAGAAGGCACGGCAGCGCCTCTACTTCCTTAGGAAGTTCAAAGTGAGTCAGAAGATCCTTAACATCATTATTAGATAGGTCCGGACTTATATATTTTTATGTGGACACTAGTGATGTATTGAACTAATGTCACACATATTGTCAACATTCCTAGTAGGACATGTTTTTCTCAAGAAGTGTTTATTTTAGTGTTCCATGTATTGTCTTTTTCTAGATGTTTTTTTCTACCATCTAACTGCTTGTGGGTTTATGGGAATTGCAGAGCAACCTGTTGCACAAGTAACTAACTATTTTGTCATTATTGTGTGTATATTGACGAGTAATGGCTGTAGTATTGATGCAACTTATCAAAATGTTATAGGGTTGGAATCAATTCACTTTAAATTAAATCAATTAAAATCAACAAATTGTTTACTTTGATGATGGAACATCTACTCACATGTACTTGTCATTAGGTTGGATAGTAAAACCTTTTCATGACAGAACTAAAAAACATTTAAAATAAAATCTACATCTTGATCCTTGAAATAAAACGTGAATTGATCCCAACTTTGAAACATTCTCATTAGAATGTATGATATGCTAATAATATGGATGAATTGTAACCGGCACCTGTACCACCCCCCCCCCCCCCCCCCCCCATTCCCCCATGCTGCTATGATGCCTGAATTTCCCCAAGGGGATCAATAAAGGAATATCTTATCTTAACCGGCAAGATAAGTGGGAAGGTGTGAATAGAAGTAACTGTAACTCAGAAGTATGAAAATGAAATATTACATTTGAACCTACTTTGTATGAAAGGCTTCATCTTCTGAGTGCAACAATGATATTTTTCTGAAAATCTTCTGCTATTTACTAGAAACGCCTTCAAACAATATCTGAAATAATAAAGAAATAAAATACCGATCTTGCTAATATGTCTATACTACTATGCACTCAGAGTAACACTCAAGCTTGATATTATGTGATGAACAAGGCCACTGACCCTTAGCTGCCACAGATGTACCTCCTGGTGACATGCTGTTCACAGTCTAAGTTGCTTTGATAAAAGTCTCAGCTAAATTACTAAATTGTAAATGTGAGAATTCAAAACTTCATTGTTTATTTATCCTGATGAGTCACTGAGAAATATCGAATAACTTTTTAACAAGCCCTTACAAGGTCAAACATTGACAAGATTGCCCCAGGTAAAAAGTCGAGACCAAAAATACATGAAATCAGGTAAATTTTTGGAAAATAGTGTTAAAATGGTTCAACCTTGAATTCTGGTCAGAAGGGTCATCTTGGAGTGAGAAATTATATTCAATCAACATTTAATATCAGCCACAGTTTAGAAAAAGGTTATTGAACAGTATAAGGATTACGGCATGTCGAGATATTTTATTGGAAATATACAAAGTATCAAAAAGTAAAGCTTTTCCTTTTTTACCCCAGTTTTTTAAACAAACACAGTTAAACAATTAAATAAAACATATAACAAACAAAGATAAACCCACCCATCGTCAGAGAAATGCTTTAGGTTGATTATTTACCAATGATTCCAGGATTCTTGCTAGACAGGACAGTTTAGTCCATAGTTATTTAAGTCACATCTATCTCCACCTTTATGTAATGGAGATACATGAGCTGTAGATATATTTATAAAATGACTTCATGAACCTTTACTCTGAAACTAGAGATATGGGGAATTAAGGGAGTTTATGGTGTATGTACTACTCTTAGAATAACATTTGGATTGGGATAGTGTGATCCTTCCACACGCTACGCCCTCTCAGTGAGAATCCACGCTGCCAGGTGAAAAGAAGCGGTTGACGTGTGTCGGAGGAAGCACGTGATAGCCTCCACTCTCCCAGATTGACTGTGGGGGGTAAACTGTGTACAAAGAAAAACTCAGTTTTCTCACAGACTTCAATTCATTCGGCTGTTTTGCTCTTCCTGTTTTCGTGTTTCTTCGTGTTTTTTTTTATCCACTTGTGGGGTATCATTGGAAAGCCACACTCATTGGCTACAACGATCCACAATCATTTTCGAGATCGGATCTAGATTGACGGAACTACTGCAACCTGAGTCGGGAGTGGTATTTTGCGCAATACCGTGTACTTTGCACAAGCCTTAAATACCGGCATGTAACTCGAGAACCGCTTAACGGATTTTGTCGGATTTCGACGCTATGGACAGGCAACAAATAAGCCTTCAATTCGATCTATATATTGTATTACAAAATATGCACACCCGAGCCACTAGGGGTCGCCAAAGTGCCGGTTGCAAAAAATCCAAAAAAATTCCCATATGAGGGATGTTGCAGCTTAAAAATAAAATCCAAATGTGTCCAAATGAGCACCCTCCCTTGGATAAACGAAAATATAAGAAAGTCAATGAAAGAAAGAGATCATGCCCTAAAAATATCCTTTAAGTCCAACATGGAACACAACAAACGTAGGTTTACAACCCTAAGAAGTAAGGTCACCAAAGAACTGAGACAGGCAAAGGCATCTGTTTTTATTGGCATAATCAATTAAGCAAATGGAACAGTAAGCTGATTTGGGATAATATTGTAATAAAAAGTGGGTTACACCACAAGCAGGAGAAACTGCTAGTTAGCAGGGGAAGCTGCTGTTTGTTAAAGCCCTTAAATAATAAAATGCACAACCGGGGTACAAAACAACAATCTGATCTGGATGGTTAGCATAAATAATGAGACCAAAGTTCATATTCCTACCAGGGAGAACGGGGTTAACAGACATGGGGGGCAACCAGCCACAGTAAAGCTTCCATTAAGTTAAGGAAACCACTACACCTCAGGCTAAGCCTAACTTTAGAGCAGGGGTTCCCAAACTTTTCAGGCCAGGGCCCAGAAAATAAGGCGTCAGAGAGCCGCGGCCCAATGCACATCGTCTGGCTTTTTTTTTTTTTTTTTTGCCATGCGACCGATTTTTTAAGCCAAATATCACTTCAATCCTATTAAGTTAGTTCAAGTTAGTTATGCATTTATATGTGCTATTTATGAGAGGGCTAACTTGTTGCAAAATAATAATGATAATAATAATAGCCTCATTAAAATACTATTGTTGCTTCGGTTGTTTTCAGCGTTTTATGTGCATAATCTGTTATTTAGTTTGAAAAGTTCGTTGAAATAAGTAGATTTTTCGTTTTTGTTTATTTATTAAGTTAATATAAAACCATATAGTCACATTTTAGAATACAATAGAATAGAATTTTAGAATGCAACTAGAAACACTGTCCTGGCCTGCTTCTAAGTTCAGTGGCCTGAAAATAAAAATTTAAAAATAAAAAATAAAAAATAAAAAATAAAAAATAAAAAATAAAAAATAAAAAATAAAAAATATTTTTTTATTTATTTATTTTTTAAATCATCTCGCGGCCCACCCGTGGCTGTTCGCGGCCCACCTTTGGGTCGTGACCCCGACTTTGGGAACCACTGCTTTAGAGCACACCACTAACCATGGCACGCTAACACCCTTTACAAGAGGCACTGCACATCAAACAATGCACACAATCAACCAGCACTGCAACCGACCATCACTGGTTCAACGTGAACACAGGGGACCACCTCCTGGTACTACAACTGGCTCGCATCTCGCTCTGCCATATTGAGATATCATCTCCATGCACATATTGTGCACGTGAAAAAGTTGACACATGCACCTCACTTGCACGTGACCACGCCTACTCCTGTGTTTCCCTACAAAACACAGGAAGTGGTCACGCTTACACCCTTCCTTATCTTTTTCCATGCATGAGCTTGTTCATATGCACTTTCAACCAGTGGAACATTATTATGAGGCGAAGGGAGAAATTGAAGAATGTTGGACTTTCGCCAGAGTTTCTCCAGCCCCCGGATCCTCTTCGGCAGACGGAACAGCGGCCCTATACTGAACTTTCCTCGATTCCTGACAGTGGACCGATGGACTTCGCACAGCGTTCGGCGGTCGAGCCACGCCGCGCACGGGTAGGGCCGTCATCAGCAATTCATAGTACTAGCGTTTTCACTACTGCTCGTTGTCCCGCGAGATGACCGGGCGGTGTGATAGCGTGGGGGGCTGTGTATTTGGATGAATGTGGTCAACATGAAACGTTGTTAAAAATGTTTTTCCAATTATCATGGCGCGCGCAGCTACTGCTAATTCTATTGCTTTCGGGACGCCGCTCCCATGTATCCCGCCGGGACTGTGTCCAGTTTTCCCCCTGCTTAACCATTACATTACTGAAGGTCAAACAGTGTCTAATGTTGCGGGTTTGGCTGAGGCTTATCTACCCTTTACACGGGTGGACGGTCTGACGACGGGGCTCAGGACAGGTGTGCCGTGCTTAGAGAAGCAGGTGGCATCGGTCCTTTGCCCTGACATGGTAGAGCGGTATCCCGCCCAGAAGCTGACGCCAAGGGGCGAGTCGGCCCGGCAGGTGGCTGAGTGGGCTGATGAGGCTTATATCGCCGCAGTACAGAATTAAATTCTAAGCTCAAGGTCTATGAGGGCAACCCTCTCGGAGCAGCGGCAAGAGGATATTCTCGGTGCGCTCGGGAGGTTCCGTCCTGGCAGGATGGTTACGGCACTGTCCGTGATGCGCCTGCTCGGTATGATGGCATCTGCTCAAACTGTGGTCCCTCTTGGCCTCCTCTTCATGAGGAGGATACAGAGGTGGTTTTTCAGTATGAAAATAGACCCTGTGAGAGGCAAGTGGAAGCAACTGAAGGTCTCCACATCAGTACTGGGGGACCTTGCCCACTGGAGGGGGCCTGGGGCCCTCACCTGCGGGGTCCCCATGGGCAGCAGGCTATCACACGTCACGGTCTTCACCGACGCCTCCCTCACGGTGATAGTTTTAATTCATTGATCTGTTGTCAATATCTTCTTCAGGCTGTACACTGACGTCAGATGTCTCTGTGTAGACACAGGCCGCCCCATGAAACGGTCTCTGTGTAAACATAAGGGCCCCCTTTGAAACAGTCTGGACACAGGTGCATGATGATATCAGAAGCATGCAAAAGCCCACACACACACCGACACACACACACTCACACACACACACACCAACACACATGCACACACACAAATTATATGCCGTCATCTCAGACATCAATGCACACACATAGAGAGACATACACACCCCCCCCCTTTTTTGTTCGAGAGTGTCTCACTTTAGCACACACACACACCGACACACACACACTCACACACACACACACCAACACACATGCACACACACAAATTATATGCCGTCATCTGATAAGGAGAGCGGAGGAATCAGCCCCTCCTTTCCCCCATCTAAGCAAACACCAGCACACACACACACACACACACACACACCACACAGACATCAATGCATACACACCGAGAGAAATACACACACCATCTGATAAGGAGAGCGGAGGAATACAGCCCCTCCTCTTCCCCATCTAAGCAAACACCAGCACACACACACACACACACGGACACACCACACAGACATTCATGGATACACACCGAGAGATATACACACACCATTCTGACGAGAAATGTATAAATGATGTGACGATGTATTGACGAAACCGCCACTTGGCACTGGCTCGCTCGGTGTGCGGAGGTGCGTGGTCCGGATTGTGGTCTACTTGTGCTGTGACGGTTCAGTAAAACTCTGCAGACTGCCATCTGACTCTGTCTCACTCTCTGTTCACCTCGCCGACATTCAATAAAAGAACTATGAGGGAATTCCTTTCAAATGGGGGCTCGACCGGGATTGGTGATCGGAAAGAGGTGAGCAGAGACCGAGTAGATTATCTGCAGAGTTGGCACAGGATGAGTAGATCATAATCTGTTTTTTTTTTTTTTTTTTTTTTGTTTGTCTTCTTGTCCGTTTCGTGCATTTCTCCTGGGACGGACTGACGTTGAATGGCTGTGTGCGGCAGATCGGATGACGGACCCCGGGGCTGTTTCTTCAATGACGAAAGGTGAGCAGAATACCAAGTTTCTGCAATTGGAAATTCCAAATTTAAAATAGGTTTGTCATTTGAATGAAATATGCCTGCGTCTGCGAGATCTGTGGCCACACACTGTACATAGGACTTCATGCAGTTTTTTATTTTTATTTTTATTTTTATTTTTTTTATCGAGTCAAGTCCTGAGAGGTTGGAGTCCTGAAAGAGGGGTTAGAGTCCCCGGGTTAAAGTTCCCTGGTTAGGGGGGTTAGAGTCCCCGGGTTAAAGTTCCCTGGTTAGGGGGGTTAGAGTCCCCGGGTTAAAGTTCCCTGGTTAGGGGTTAGAGTCCCCGGGTTAAAGTTCCCTGGTTAGGGGGGTTAGAGTCCCCGGGTTAAAGTTCCCTGGTTAGGGGTTAGAGTCCCCGGGTTAAAGTCCCTGGTTAGGGGTTAGCACCTTTCCAACGTGGCCCCCGTCGTCACGGTCACTATTAGTTAGAAGGAAAGTGGTACGAAAAAGTTCTGATATGTGTGTTGAATTAATAATGTGTAACACATGTATGAAGTTCCATATGATGAGTGGAGCCATGTCTCCAGTCGAGTCAAGTGGATATATGAATATTCATCACGGGATACAAAACCGGTGCGTTATGTTGTTGATAAGGAGGCCATTATCATTATATTATAATGAATAGTGGTAGGGAGGAATTGTCACAGAGGTCACAGGTGTGTGATGACGTCACGTGACTGAGAGGAATGGCGTGCTGAGTGCTCTGCACAGCTCTGTCCTTAGAATATAGTATTTTGCTTCTAAATGATCATCTATTTAAACTGAAGAACTGGATTATTTTGTTCAAACATAGTTGCCTGTCTGCATGTCTATTTCTGGCTCTTGCCGAGAAACCCGAACCCAGACAAAGAAAGGTGAACGGCGTGCAGCAATCAAACAAATCATGTCAAGCGAGGACACACCTGCCTGGGCGCAGCTACTCCTAACGGAGGTGAGCGACCTTAAATTATCGGTTGAAAGAAGACTGGATGAACTTGGCAATTCAATGAAAGACCTAAAAAAAGAGACACGGGCTATTCTGAACAGAGTCTCTAATGCAGAAGGAAGAATCGGAGATCTAGAAGACCAGTGTGCGGCCAATAGTAAAACCCTGCAGGTCCAAGCCAAAGAACTGAACACGCTACAAACAAAGTTTAGTAACTTGGAAGCACAAAATCGGAGAAATAATCTGATCTTTATTGGCCTGGCAGAAGGACTGGAGACAGGCAACCCAGACAAGATGATGGCCGACATATTCAAATATATTCTGGATGGTAAAGACGACGAGCCAACACCAGAAATTGAAAGTCAGCACCGTAGCCCACGTCCCCGCCCGGCTCCAGGTGATCCACCACGGCCGTATCTGGTGCGCATACGGAGATGGAGCGACAGACAGAGGATCCTCCAGGCCGTGGCGGAGAAAAGGCAACTATCCTGGCTAGGACAACCACTGAGAGTCTTCCAGGATCTACCAACGGAGATTAAAAAAAAGCGCGCAGAATATGATGACATCAGAGCGAAACTCCGCAAAGAAACGTCCCTGCGCTATGGAATACTTTACCCAGCGAGGCTCGTTATCACCATTGATGAGGTGAAATATATCTACAACAACGCATCGGAGGCTGTTGAAGATTTGAAGAAACGATTACCCAAGATCTTTGGTTGACATGAGAGTGAGATGACCAGAGGCATAACTGCACCAGCGTCACTGTAAGCCCCCCTGCTTTATTTTTTTATTTTTTCTTCTATACCTTCATTCATTATGCTTTACGGCTGGGAGTGGGACTGATGGAATTATTGAGATATTATTTATGTTACACAATGAACAAGTGGAAAATGAACTAATCACACTCTCTCCCTCATAAACATAACGCTGGTGCCCGCATCGCGTATTTTTATTTTTTATTTGCGCAAGTTGATTGAACCTTGAGAACGGAGCTGTGTAGGATGCAGCACGGCCGCGCCTGCTCTGCTCGCGGACAAGGGATGGACATTAAGTCTATCTCTGTTTTGTTTACTGTTTTTCCTTTGCCTAATGGCTTACTTTATGTATGTGTATGTCTTGTACTTTTTATTTTTGTCTATCCATACATGTTGTTGCATAGTTTACAAGGAGGAAGCTGTAAAGTTGCTTGATAAAAATAATGGGACCTAATCATGTAAATCTGATTAGCTGGAATGTGAAAGGTATTTCAAACAAAACGAAAAGATATAAAATTATTACATATTTGAAATCCCTATCATGTGATTTGGCAATGCTCCAGGAGACCCATCTGAATGAAATAGAATCAGTTAAATTGAAACAAAGATGGGTAGGTCAAGTGTTCTCAGCACCAGGCAGTGGAGCCTCTAGAGGGGTAAGCATCCTGATTTCAAAGAAAATATCATTTAAACTTTCAAAACAAATAGTTGATAAAGATGGTAGATATATAATTTTGTCAGGTATTTTACTAAATGAAAAATGTACCTTAGTAAATGTATATGCTCCTAATACGGGACAGAATACTTTTTTGTCAAAGCTGAATCTGGTGCTGGCAGAATTTGCAGATTATCCCATTCTGATGGGTGGGGACCTAAATTTGGTTAGCAATGCCTCGATTGATAGGTCTGGGCGTCCCCTCCCACTAGACGGAGCATTGTCAAGTGCACTTAAAGAAATGCAAAACTCACTTGCATTAACCGATATTTGGCGTGTTGTCAACCCTGACACACGTGAATATACTTTTTACTCCCACGCTCATAATTCATATTCCAGGATTGACTATTTTCTCTTCTCACAATCCTTGGTGGGTAATGTAATTGATTGCAAAATTCATAACATACTTTTATCAGACCATGCGCCCCTGTCAGTCCTTTTTACTCCTGCTGTAATTAACAATAAAACCAAACAATGGAGATTTAATAACTCCTTATTGAAAGATCAAGTTTTTGTGTCTATGATTGAGGAGAAAACACAGGAGTACATTAGTATTAATCTTACATCAGTCCAGTCAGTGCAGACTGTATGGGAGGCTTATAAGGCAACCTGTAGGGGCTGGATTATAAGCTACTCAACAGCTAAGAAAAAGGAAAAAATGGCAAGGAAACATGGTCTGATTACTGAACTTAAGTCCTTGGAAACTAGTCATATGTTGGACCCTGACAATTTAGAACTGAAAAAAGCAGTGTTGGTTATAAAAACAGAATTACAAGCAATTCTACATGAGGAAAATGCATTTGCCCTCTTTCAGTTGCGTAGAAAATATTATGAATCTGGCGATAAGGCTGGTAAAATGCTTGCTCTCAGACTGAAGCAGCAAGAAAATCGTCAATCAATCTCTAGCATATATGATGAAGATGGCTCTCTGATTTGTGAACAACTTCAAATCAATAAAGCATTCACTAAATTTTATAGCACACTGTATAAATCAGAATGTTGTACGAGTGAAGAGGAAATGGAAAACATTTTCAGAGATATAAATCTCCCAACCCTCTCTGAAGAAGAAAGGGAATCACTAGATACACCTATCACGGAAAATGAAATTAAATCAGCTATCAAATCCCTCTCAACCGGTAAAACACCGGGTGATGATGGTTATACAAGTGAATTTCTTAAGTGTTTCCAAGTCACTCTTACACCACTTCTAATATTGCTGTTTAATGATATAGTGGCCAATCAATCCATGCCGCTAACCATGCGGCAAGCTACTATTTCATTGATTCCAAAACCTGGCAAGGATCACTTGCAAATGTGTAATTTCAGACCTTTGAGTATTTTAAATAATGATTATAAGTTGTTTGCGAAGGTCCTTGCAGGGCGATTGGAAAATGTTATAGCCTCATTGATTCATATTGATCAGGCTGGCTTTGTAAAGGGTCGTTTAGCTTCAAATAACATGAGGAGGCTAATGCATGTCATGTCAAGGGCGGGGGCCTCCCATCATCCAGCGATGGCAATATCGCTGGATGCTGAGAAAGCCTTTGATCGAGTGGAGTGGAAATATCTGTTTTATGTACTACCTAAATACGGATTTGGTCCGGTTCTCATGAACTGGATAAAGGCACTTTACCATGAACCGGTTACGTCAGTCAGAACAAATGGTATAAGGTCTGATCCATTCCATCTCTATCGATCTACCCGCCAAGGATGTCCGGTTTCACCGCACATTTTTATTCTTTCCCTCGAACCACTTGCCTGTGCTATACGTGCTCATAAAGAAATCAGTGGTATTCGTATTGGTAGTTGTGAGTATAAGGCCAGCCTGTTTGCTGATGACATATTATTAACACTAACAAATCCTAGCCATTCCATCTCTCAAGTGCTAAAGCTTATAGATACATTTGGTAAATGTTCGGGCTATAAAGTGAATTATAGTAAAAGTGAAGCTATTCCACTTAACAACCTAACTTTTCAATCACATCTGGGTTCTGCTCCTTTCAATTGGAAGCCAAAAGGAATTAAATACCTGGGAATTAAAATCCGATCTCCCATTGAAAAAATGGTTGAGTTAAATACATCTGACCTTTTAAAGAATATAAAGGAGGACATCAAAAGATGGACAGTCTTGCCTTTATCCCTTTGGGGCAGATCTGATATTATAAAAATGAATTTGTTACCAAGGCTAGCTTTTTTGATGTCCTCTATACCTTTAAAGTTCCCTCCTAGTTGGTTCAAAGAAATAAACAAATTATTTTCTGGCTTCCTATGGAACAACAGAAAACCTAGAATCAGCCATAAAAAACTTATAAAACCAAGAAATAGTGGAGGAATAGGACTACCAGATATCCACCAATATTACATAGCATATAACTCAAGATACCCCTTACAGTGGGCTTACAATAGTGTGAGACAGATTGGCAGCTGGGAATGGCTTGAAGAACAAATTATAGAAGAACATAACAAAGATCTATCTCTTTCAATGTTGTGGTATAACCCAAAAATCACTCCCAGACTGGACAATCCGCTTTTAGAATTTTCATGTGAGATAGTGAAAATCTTACATAAACGCCTGACCTTTAGTGGATATTCCTTACCATCATGTCCATTATGGAAAAACCCTTTGCTCTCTGCAGGAGGTAAACTCCTTAAAAATAATGTATGGCAACAACATAATATAACACAGGTGGGCCAAGTGATCAAAAGGGGAAATATGATACCTTTTAATGAACTTAAAACACAGTTTGGGCTGAAAGACACAGAATTTTTATCTTATTTACAAATACAATCAGTTATTAAATCATTGTTGTCTAAAGGCATAGCTATAGGAACAAACGGAGTCATGGAAGAGACATTAAGGGGAATTACAGGCAGGAAAGGCATTGTTTCTGCAATGTATAAACTATCATGTTCAACCACCCCTGATACCAATACCCAAACTAAAGTCCAATGGGAGCGAGACATGGGTATATCCATATCTGAAACACAATGGGAAGCAGCACTTAGGAATAGTACAAAAATATCAAAATGTGTTAGATATAAAATTATACAATTAAAGATACTACACAGGGCCTATATAACACCCTGTACATTGAATAAAATGAATCACACCCTACCCAAATTGTGCTGGCATGGGTGTGGAGTAGAGGGTACGCTCATGCACTTGCTGTGGCACTGCCCACTTGTTAGGACATTTTGGTTGGACATTGCTGAGGACCTGTCAGTTACTCTCCAAATTGACATTAATCCTTGCCCTATAATGTGTATATTGGGTGTAAAAATGGACACTGCTCAAGCAAAGATTGTAAATAATACTGTAGCACTGGCTTTTCTAGCATGCAAACGGATTATTTTAATGAACTGGAAAGAACGCAAACCGAACTGCTTCAGTATGGAGAACTGGCGCAAGGACTTCATGGACTTGCTATCGATGGAACAGGCTGCTCTGTCTCTTCAAGAGAGTGATAGGCCCGATGGCCTTCAAGGTCCCCTGAACTTTATTAGATCACTATCTGGAATAAGTTTGTCTACTGAACCTTTGTAACGCTCTGCAACCCCCCCCCCCCCCCCCCTCGCCCCTTGTTGTTATTGTTATTATTATCATTTCTTGTCTTGTTTTGTTGTGTATGTATTGTCTTGTTTGAGAAAAATAAAAAACTTTAAATATAAAAAAAAGAATAGTGGTAGGGAGGCCAACCTATTATTATTAGAATAAATAACCTATTATTATTAGAATAAATATCGTCCATATTGCATTAGTGTGCTGCTCTGTGGTAGAGGGATGCGGCCGCGGCGCGAGGGAACAGGTCTCTCTCCACATTGCAGTTTCAAACTATGCATTGACAACCTAGTTGATTAAATATAGGTGGGTATATATGCTCCGGGTCTGAGAAGGAGCGGGTGTTATATTATATTATATTATATGTATTATGTGGTGCTATATGGTTAGTTTATTTGCATGAACCGCTCTGAACACCGCCGTGCACTCCCCCCACAGGCGCGCGGCTTGAGGGGTGGAAGCGCTTCAGAGGCGTGCATGTTCACAGAAATACGGAACAGTACTGTTAAGGGGATGCGGACCAGTGATGGCGCTTTCGTCATCAGGGTCCCCATTTTCATTTCCACATAATCATCACCATTATTATCGTTATTATTTCGTTGGTGACGTTGCGGGACCACACGTAAATTACAACATTTTATTGGAGCGACGCGCGCTCGGCCGAATTCTGCTCCCTCCTCCCTCCTCGGGGGCTGCAGCGGCACGGCGGTGGGAGCTGCTCCCGTGGTGGTGCTGGACCCCCACACTCTCTCTCTCTCTCGCTCTGTCTCTCTCTCTCTCACTCTCTCGTTCTCTACCCATTCAGAGTGTTCTCCCCCACTCGCACGCTCTCTCCCTCCCTCTCCCTCTCTCTCTCTCGCTCCCTTTCTCTCTCTCTCTCTCGTTCTCTCTCTCGCTCTCCTTCTCTTTCTCACTCTCTCTCTCGTTCCTTCTCTCTCTCCCCGCTCTCTCTCTCTCTTTCGCTCGCGCGCCCCGGACTGGCACTTTTCCTCACGCGCTCTCTCTCTGGCTACAACAACACGGCTGAACACTCTCTCTCTCTCTCTCTCTGTCTCTCTCTCTCACTCTCTCGAAGCACGTTCTAATATTGGGTTGTACCAGGTAGTAACAAGGCCCCCGTACACACACACACACACACACACACTCACTCACTCACTCACTCACACACTCTCACACACACACACACACACACACACACACACATATATACATGCACATACACACACATAACCACGCACATATACATAAAACACACATACATACATATACATACAAACACAGTCAATCAACCACACGGGAAGGCTTTGGAAGCAGACCAATTTGATCAATCTTAGAAAAAGTCTGGGTTTAACTCCTAGATCAGGGAAGACTGGTTAAATATATATGTTTGTTTTTCTCTCTCTGGTTTAATCAGACTGATTGTATTCAAACTTCCGCTCTTCTTGTTTTATGCTTTTTATTGTATTTAAAATACCCGCAGGGGGAGTTTTATTTCTAAAGATTTCTAATTTTATTTCCTCTCAATTCGTTGTTTCTATGGCGTATTCCCCACATGGACCGTCTGGTCGGTCACAACTCTGAAAAATCATAATCTCCATCATCACTTTAATCATGATGTAATTAGACGATACCAAAATACATAACAAGGTTGTTTTGTTACAGAGACTACATACACTGCAAGGGGAAGAGAATCCTCAACGTTCTCATGGTGTAACTAATAACAACTCTGACCAGGAAATATAATACAATTATATAAATGATACTGTCACGGTGTCCAATGAGCAGACTAGTATGAATGGAATCCAAGTGTGTTTCAAGTTGTTCGCATATTATTGTCTAGTTGCACTGTAAATACAGAAATGGAGGGGATGCTGGGTACCAGATGATGGTGAATGGAGGGGATGCTGGGTGTGTAGGTGATGGAGAGGGGGGATGCATGGTATGGGCACGTTGGAGGCCCTGTGTATGGGCGAGTTGGGGGCCCTGTTGATGCATGGAGAGGATGCCCACGAGGCGACTGCAGGATCCGTGCTCAAGGCACCGGCCTATGAGGAGCCCTTGGAGGATGCACCGGCCGGCTCTCCTCCCCGTCTCTTTCCTGTCCAGCTGGGGTCCCCCGTGTCTGAGCCACCGGACTCTGCTGACATGATGGCATCCGGGGATGAGGATGTGGGGGAACCAACTGCAAGTTTCTATGAGGTCGTGGTAGGGTTGTGAGAATGGGGACAAGATATTTTTTTTTCTTTTCTTTTTATTATATACTCATTAGAATATTGTCTACTCATGGAATATTGTATACTCTGATGTGGGACAATGTGTGTTTTGTTTTGATTTGGTTTATGTGAATTTTAGTCTGATTTTCTAATGATCCTTCGGCATAGAGATTGCAACCATTGGAAATCATTGCATTTTTTTATGTATCTCTGATTATATCCTCTTTTTCATTTGTGATTTGGGTGATGGTGACGGAATATGACGCTGATATGCCCCAACTGTGAATCTGAAATTGAGTGGTTCTTTACGCATTTTTTATGTATTTCAATCAATGGGTGTTCTCATTAATAAGTCTGGATGCATTGTACTGGTTGTTGAGTAAGCTGTGTGGTGTTCTGTGTGCTTTGAATCTGAAAGCTGTCAGGTTGGGGAGAGGCTGAGTGACCATGGACGCGATGGGGAACGGTCAGCTGTCATCCGCTTCATTGGGGACGCTGTGGTCATGCTGAGAACCGTACCGAGGCCCTTCTCCGCCGGTGGTGGGGTGGAAATGAAACCCGGCCGATGTCACGAGCTGTCGCTCGGTCGCCTGAAAATGTAGGGCTGATGCCGGATTGAGGGGGAGGGGCCGGCAACAGGACTTTGGCCTGAATTCAGTATGATGCAGTGTCCTCTGGGGGAGGTGATGGCTGACTGATGAGGAGCGCTCTCTGCCTGATGGCCTGCGGGGGATTGGTGTTGAGACTGTGAGATTCACAGTCTCAAAGGGGGATTGTGTGAACTGTGTGGACTCCACACAGCAACTGAATGGTGGACTCAACAACTGAATAAATTACTGAATTTAAATAATTAATTGAAATAAGAATATTAGAATAATAGATGAGAAAGTGTAAATTGATTGAAATTATGCAAAATGTGACTGAACTAAAACTGGACTGTCTTAAAATATGGTTGATATTGTGCAGAATAACACTGACCTGTCTGAACTGTCTTACATAGTATTTCAGGCATGTACATCATGCGAAAGCGGTCAAGCATCATTTCCATATTTTACAGGTCCTGGTTAGGGTTAAATCAACGTCAGTTTATTGTTATTTTTTTTTGTGTTTTCATTCCTCTATGAATTTATATTGTGTGATTGTAATTAGTATTTCACGGGTTGATCTATGGCCTGCCTTGGATTAAGTGCAGGTCTGGTGTATTGATGACTGAGTGTTGGTGGTCATCCGATATGTAGGTATATGTCCGGAGATGTACTCTATTTGTTCCTGACCTTGGCCTTTTAACAGGTCCATGCTTAGTGTATGTCTTGATGAGTGATGGTTGTGTCATATTGTTGGGTGCACAATGAATTGTTGTGTTGACATATAGATTTATATGTCAAAAGGGGGATTGATAGTTTTAATTCATTGATCTGTTGTCAATATCTTCTTCAGGCTGTACACTGACGTCAGATGTCTCTGTGTAGACACAGGCCGCCCCATGAAACGGTCTCTGTGTAAACATAAGGGCCCCCTTTGAAACAGTCTGGACACAGGTGCATGATGATATCAGAAGCATGCAAAAGCCCACACACACACCGACACACACACACTCACACACACACACACCAACACACATGCACACACACAAATTATATGCCGTCATCTCAGACATCAATGCACACACATAGAGAGACATACACACCCCCCCCCTTTTTTGTTCGAGAGTGTCTCACTTTAGCACACACACACACCGACACACATGCACACACACAAATTATATGCCGTCATCTGATAAGGAGAGCGGAGGAATCAGCCCCTCCTTTCCCCCATCTAAGCAAACACCAGCACACACACACACACACACACACACACCACACAGACATCAATGCATACACACCGAGAGAAATACACACACCATCTGATAAGGAGAGCGGAGGAATACAGCCCCTCCTCTTCCCCATCTAAGCAAACACCAGCACACACACACACACACACGGACACACCACACAGACATTCATGGATACACACCGAGAGATATACACACACCATTCTGACGAGAAATGTATAAATGATGTGACGATGTATTGACGAAACCGCCACTTGGCACTGGCTCGCTCGGTGTGCGGAGGTGCGTGGTCCGGATTGTGGTCTACTTGTGCTGTGACGGTTCAGTAAAACTCTGCAGACTGCCATCTGACTCTGTCTCACTCTCTGTTCACCTCGCCGACATTCAATAAAAGAACTATGAGGGAATTCCTTTCAACGGGATGGGGGGGACGTGTCGGACCGATGCAGTAGGGGGCAGCTGGCCTGCCCTGTTACGATGCAGGTAAGCAATGCGAGTCCAATAGTTGACGAAATAACGAGAGACGGAGAAGTGGCTGCTCTTACTTCGAGGGTGTCTTTTAATATAAGAACACAGAGCAATTTAGAAGGCAAGGAAAGACGCAGAGTGTCAACTGAGAGAAAGTGTAAAGTACAACAGAAATAATAGCAACAGCGGGAAGGTCAGCACTCTTCCAACTCCTTCCGCACGAACGACAGTCTCAAGCCTCGACAAGGAAAGAGGGAAACATAGGGTCAATATATAGTCACATAGCAGACATTCCAATGCATCAATCAATGACAGCAAAAGCAAAGTAACAGCTTGTGACAGCAACCAGTGGTGACAGTTCAATCAGTGGTGACAGTTCAATCAGTGACAAGACAGCGAATCAGACGTGACCAACAATGAGTGCATATACCAACCACCAGGTGAACAACTCCAGAATGACAGTTGGGTTCCTAGGCCAAGAACCCAGAACGTTACAGTACCTCCCCCCAACCTAGGGAACGTTCACCTAGGGGCCTCGGGATGCAGCCGTCGGTAATCGTCGATCAGGCTGGGATCTAAGATATCCCTTTGAGGCACCCAGGAACGCTCTTCTACTCTGTACCCCTCCCAATCCACCAAGAACTGCAACCCTCTACCCATCCGCCTACAACCCATGATCCTCTGCACCGTGTAGACAGTTTGACCGTCAAGATGAAATGTTGGCTGAACCCTCATAGAGACCGGAAGCCGCAACCTGTAAGCCATAGGGTTCACCCGACGAACCACTTTAAAGGGCCCTATGAAGCGGGGAGCTAGCTTCTTGGATTCCACCCGGAGAGGGAGATCACGGGTGGAAAGCCAAACCCGCTGCCCAGGACCGAAAACCGGAGCCGGACGCCGCTTGCGGTTAGCCTGCCGCTGAGCCTTAACAGAGGCCTTCTGCAGCGGCGTCCAAACCCGGTTCCACGTCCTGCGTCAGCGAACCACGTGGGCCTGAACCGATGGTACCTCAGCCTCCTGCTCCTGTTCGGGAAACAGAGGAGGTTGAAAACCATACTGACACTGAAAGGGAGACACCAGTAGGTAGG
The DNA here is from genome assembly GCF_963971535.1 of Notolepis coatsorum. Lineage (NCBI taxonomy): Eukaryota > Metazoa > Chordata > Actinopteri > Aulopiformes > Paralepididae > Notolepis > Notolepis coatsorum. The sequence continues at coordinate 103,044,689 of NC_140182.1, read as the reverse complement.
AGAGGAGGGTATTATGCGCATACTCAGCCTACGGCAACCTCCTACTCCACGTCGCCGGACAACCGGCAACATAACACCTCAGAACCCCCTCCAGATCCTGGTTGACGCGCTCCGTCTGCCCGTTAGACTGCGGATGAAACCCAGACGACAGGTCAGCCGAGGCTGGAGGCAAATGCCTTCCAGAACCTGGAGGCGAACTGAGGGCCCAGGCCGCCACAAAGGAACGCGTATCCCCCTCCTCTGTAGGCCACCAGAACCTCCTACGGATAAACTCCAGGGTCCTGGTGGCCCCAGGGTGGCCGGTGAGTGAAGAGGTATGTGCCCACTGCAGCAGTCATGAGCGTGCAGCCTTGGGCACATACATCCGCCCCGGAGGACCCCCACCGGGATCGGGCTCCCGTGCCAGAACCGATCTTACCACCCTATCTATGCCCCATGACACGGGAGCCAAAATAAGGGCCTGTGGAATAATAGGATGGGGCTTCTCCTCCCGGTCCGGAGGGTCAAACTGGCGTGACAGAGCGTCAGGCTTGACGTTCTTAGAACCGGGCCGGTAGGAGATGGAAAATCGAAATCGAGTGAAGAATAACGCCCACCTGGCCTGGCGAGCGTTAAGGCGTTTAGCCCCCTGGATGTAAGCCAAGTTCTTCTGATCAGTCCAAACAATGAAAGAGTGTGCCGCCCCCTCCAACCAATGTCTCCATTCCTCCAGTGCCAATTTGATTGCCAACAACTCCCGATTACCCACGTCGTAGTTACGCTCGGCCGAAGACAGCCGGCGCGGGAAAAAAGCGCAAGGATGCACTTTCCCGTCCTTTAAACATCTCTGAAAGATCACCCCCCACCGTGATGTCAGAGGCATCCACCTCCACTATAAAAGGAACCTCTGAATCGTGGCGGATCAGAACAGGGGCAAGGTAAACCGACGTTTAAGGCCGCAGAAGGCTGACTCTGCCCGAGGCAACCATTCAAAGCCAGGGAGAGAGGCCTTAGTGAGAGCTATCAGAGGATTGACTAAGGCGCTGAAATTACGAATAAAACGGCTGTAAAAATTTGCAAAGCCCAAAAACCGTTGTAATTCCTTGAGTGACGAAGGGCATGGCCAGTCCAAGACTGCACTCACCTTGGCTGGATCCATGCGAAGATCACCCTTTGTCAACACAAAGCCCAGGAAGGAAACGGAAACACACACTTCTCTGCCTTAACAAATAGCTGATGCTTGAGGAGACGCTGTAGCACGTCACGAACATGCAGTTGGTGTTGCACCATATCGCGAGAAAAAATGAAGATGTCATCTAAGTACACAAAAACTGACACCCCAATTAAATCCCGCAGCACGTCGTTAACCAGGGCTTGGAAAACTGCCGGAGCATTAGCTAAACCAAAGGGCATGACTAAATACTCCTAATGCCCGTTGGGCGTGTTAAATGCAGTTTTCCAGACCTGTGCCCCCTGTAAGCACTTAAAGGCGGTGTACATGAGAGGCAGAGGGTAGCGGTTCTTGATGGAAACGTTGTTAAATCGCGTATAATCTATGCACGGCCGCTGACTGCCATCTTTCTTAGCAAAAAAAAGAAGCCAGCGAGGCCACTAACGCAGGAGATGCTGGTATCGAGCCCAGCTCTCGGCGTTGCTACCGGCTTGGCCGGCCGTCATACTAACACAATTGGCAGTGTTAGAGGGTGGGAAAGCTGGTGGGTGGGGATTGGACGTTGTGGACAGCGACTCCTACAGGTCGGTTGGGTGATGCCGGTGCGGCGGAAACAGGAAGTATCGGGGCAGCGTGAGCCTCCCACGCATTACTCCTCGCCACTGAGAGTTCGAGCTGCTGCAGTGAAAAGATGCGACAGGCTGCCTCCTCGTGTACCGGAGGGGACACGTGATGCAAGGCTTCTATCCTCACTACAGCCGACCAGTGGGAGGCATAGTCTAGCAACCTTCAAGACAGGGGAGGGAAGAATTGGAAATACGAAATTGTGATGAGGGAAAAATTGAAAATGGGGAGAAAAAGTTCATAAAAAAAAGAAGAAGCCAGCGCCTGCAGGGGATGTGGACGGACGAATATGCCCTGCGGACAGTGCCTCTTGAATATAAGTGTTCATGGACACTATCTCACGGCGAGAGAGAGAAAACATACACCCACGGGGTGGAGAGGTACCAGGTAGAAGATTAATGGGGCTGTCATATGGTCTATGAGGCGGTAGTGCGTTAGCACGCGCTTTACTAAAAACGGCCGCCATGTCCAAATAGACCTCAGGAACTTCACCCGTAGCCCAATTAATACAAGGGTTATGTACAGCAAGCCAGGGGTGGCCTAGCACAATCACGGAGTAGGGGGAAAAATGCAACAACTCCCACCCATTACCCTGAGACAGTGAAGCTGTCCTGGAGTGCTGACCGGAGTGTCTGACGTCCCGCGATGATGTCGGGGAGGTTGCGACCCTCTCTGCGCCGCCCCCTATCTCCCTGTCTCCGGCTGTCTCTGAGCAATAACCGGAGTGTTGAATGTCCCGTGATTAAGACGGGGAGGACGCGACCCTCTTCGCGCCGCCCCTGTGCCTCAAATAGATTCGCTATCAGCTCTATCTTCAATCTTTCAAAATGTTCAGTTGCTATCGCTATCAGCTCTATCTTTAATCTTTCAAAATGTTCAGTTGCTATTGCATGCACTCATCTGTGTTTCACTACACACTTGAGTGCATGCTTACCAACTGTTAGTCTGCAACACTACTATCACTGACATCTAAGAAGGGAGATCCCCCCTTGAATGGCCCTTCTAAGGTTTCTCTCCTCCACACTGCCTGTGGAGCATTTTTCCCTATTGTTAGGTTTTAGTGAGTTTTTCCTTACCTTCGCGTGGGGTATGTCTGGGAGTGCTTGCATTCTTTCATTTATTTGCATTTATTTTAAATTTGTTGGACCTGGATACATTTGATTTGATTTGATTTGATATGATTTACCCGCCACCTGCACCCGTAGCTGCCCGGTGCGCTGGGTAATGACTCCACAGCCCAGAGGTTGACCATCCAACGATTGCACAGGAATGGGTACCTCTAGTGTCTCCAAGGGAACCCCCCACTCTAGTGCCAAACCCACATGGATTAGATTGCCCGCCGCCCCAGAATCAACCAATGCCCTGGTAGTTTTAATAGCATCCCCTTCACCCAACCGTGATATTCAAAAAGGTACGTGTGTCATCAGTGACCGGGGAAAAATGCCCACCTGCTAATACTCTCCCCGAGTCTAGCGAGCCCCCCCATTTCCCAAATAACAGCTGGAGAACCGATGCCCCGTGCGGCCGCGGCGGAAACAGCGCTTCTCTTCAATGCGCCTCAGCCTCTCCGCCTCCGCCTTTTATTGCCAGGTTGATGAGGAAGTCCAAGCGCTCGGGTAGTTCACAGGTGGACAGCTCGTCCCGCATGTGCACAGAGAGCCCCTGTGCAAACAGCATGCAACAGGGAATCTCTGGCCAGGCCGCCTCCCGAGCCACTATGCGGAAATCGATCGCATAATCTGCAACAGAGCGAATGCCCTTCCGGCAGGACAGAAGTCGACCGCCGGCTTCGTAAATGGAAATCACCTGGGGGGTGTCAAATACATGACGCATCTCCCGGGTGAAGGCATCCACACTGTTGCAGATCTGCGACCCATTCTCCCATTCAGCAGTAGCCCAAAAAAGAGCACGACAGTGAGTAGTGTTATTATGTAAGCTACCCGAGACACATTAGTAGGGAAAGTGCGAGGTTGTAACTGGAAAACAAGAGAGCACTGGGTGACAAACTCACGGCATCCCTCCGGCGCTCCTCCGTATCGGTCAGGCGGTGGCAGCCTTGGCTCGTGGATGTCCTCTCTACCGCCTGAAAGTCCCAGCTCTCCTTCCCCGCTGGCCAGAGGCACTCCAGCTGCTGATCCCCTGGCTGATCCCGCCTCGGCAGCAGTGGACCGGGCGTCGTTGCACGCCGCCAATGCCGAGTTCGCTGTTGCCCGAGAGGATATCGACAGGTCTCCTAGCCGACCCAGCTCGATGCTGACTGCCGACTGGCGCTCGAGCAGGACTCTCAGCTGGTCCCGCTAAATGATCATCTCGTCTCGTATTTCCTCCATGGAGCTCATGTTGGTCGAGGCTTCTGTTACGATGCAGGTAAGGAATGCGAGTCCAATAGTTGAGGAAATAACGAGAGATGGAGAAGTGGTTGCTCTCACTTCGAGGGTGTCTTTTAATATAGAACACGGAGCACTTTAGAAGGCAAGGAAAGATGCTGAGCGTCAACTGAGAGAAAGTGTAAAGTACAACAGAAATAATAACAACAGCGGGAAGGTCAACACTCAACGACAGTCTGAAGCCTCGACAAGGAAAGAGGGAAACATAGGGTCAATATATAGTCACATACCAGACATTCCAATGCATCAATCAATGACAGCAAAGTGACAGCTCGTGAGAGCAACCAGTGGTGACTCAATCAGTGTGACCAACAATGAGTGCAAATACCAACCACCAGGTGAACAACTCCAGAATGACAGTTGGGTTCCTAGGCCAAGAACCCAGAACGTTACACTGCCCGGTCTGCACTACATATCAATGTGTTGGAATTGAAGGCAGTGCTTCTAGTCCTCAAAGAGCTCGGCCATCATGTGGTGGGCGAGCATGTTTTGATCAGGACGGACAGCACGACGTCAGCGTCGTATATCAACAGACAGGGAGGAGTACGCTCCCCCCGTCTCCACCTGGCGGCGGTCGAACTCTGGCTATGGGCGTCTCTCAATCTGTGCAGCCTGAGGGCTCTCCACATCCCCGGCAGGGAGAATGTAGGTGCAGACGTGATGTCACGGAGCGGTCCCCACCCAGACGAGTGGGGACTACGTCCACATAGTCAGACAGGTCTGGGACCCATTCGGGGAGGCCGCGCTGGACCTGTTTGCAAGCAGTCAGTCCTACCAATGCCCTCTGTGGTTCTCGGTCAGTCGGAAGGACAACCCCTCTCTGGGATTGGATGCCTTCTCGATGTATCCGTGGCCGCCCGGGATTCTGTATGCATTCCATACACCTGATAGCTCAGCTGTTGGAGCGGGTACGTCAGGAGCACAGGCCCTGATTCAGCTCTTGGTGGCCCCGCCGTGGCCTGTTCCATGGTCACCGCGGGCCCTCTCTCAGGCATGCAGAACACTGTTTTTGCCTCCTGTCCTGGGGCAGCCTCTAATGGCTTGGCTGCTGAAAAGGGTGAATCTGGAGGCGTCTTAACTCTACTGTGGTTAACGCCATCCAGAACGCGCACGCTCCGTCCACTACCGCGGTTTACGCAGGGAAATGGCGTATGTTTCGAGAGTGGTGTGAGGTTGGGGGCCTGGACCCGGTGTTGTGCCCCCTGAACTCGGTTCTGTCCTTCCTCCACTCTATCCTGGATAGGCGGTCGGCCTCGACAGTGAAGGTATATGCCGCAGCTATATCATCTTGTCATGTGGGCTTTGAGGGCAGAACGCTGTTCAGCCACCCTCTCGTGAGACGTTTCCTGCTTGGCGCATGGCGTCTCAAGCCTGTGGAACGTGCTCTGAGCTGGGACCTCCAACTGGTCCTGGAAAGGCTGTTGGGGGCCCCGTTTGAGCCTCTTGAGCAGGCGCCATTGGATCGACTGTCTTTCAAGACCACGTTCCTTCTGGCCATCACCTCCGCTAAACGCATGGGTGAGCTGTGTGCTCTCTCGGTGCGGTCCGAGTGCCTGTCTATTCAGGCTGATAACAGTGCGACTCTGAAGCCTAATCCGGCCTTTGTGCCAAAGAATATCTGGAGCTCTTATTGCTCCAGGGATATTGTGCTCCAGGCGTTTCACCCTCCTCCTCACGCTAGTGAGTTGGAGGCGAGCCTTCGCCTGTTGTGTCCTGTCCAAGCGCTGAGGGTTTACCTTAGTCGCACGCAGGATATCAGGGCTACCAATCAACTGTTTGTTTGTTACGATGGCTCCCACGCGGGTAAGGCGCTGTCCAAGCAACGCCTGTCACATTGGTTGTGCGAGGGCATTGCCCTCTGCTACACTTTGGCTGGACAGGTTCCCCCTTCAGGCGTCAGGGCACACTCCACTTGTGGAGTGGCGGCCTGCGCTGCCCTGCTTGGGGGGGCCTCGGTGGAGGACATCTGTGCTGCGGCCTCCTGGTCCTCCCCGGGTCCTTTTGTTAGGTTTTACCTCATGGACATGACTGGGGGCTCTGTCTCCCAGGCAGTCCTGAGGGCCAGGACCTCTCCTGCACCCCGCCATCAGGTGGGCTAGCAGGTGTGTGTGGGTGTGGACCGTGAAGTGATCTGTCACACGCGGCCCCACTTGCACTGTGTGTTTTAGGGTGACTGGTCCCTTTTTTGCACATTGGTTGTAGTTGACTGCCTCCCCCCCTCGTTAGGATGGGCGGGTGGACGGGACTCCCCTCCCCCATGGTCAGGAACCTGGGGGCCGCTGGCTGTCTGTCTTCATCACCAGTGGTCCTAACTGACAGTGACCTCTCTCTCCCCAACATCCAACAGAGTGCTGACACTGTAGCGAGGTGCTCCCACCCCGACATGAGAGTCCCGCTGGCGTCTATATTAATTCCAGCCGAAGAGTACAAGAGCGCTTCCGCATTTTGCCCTGATTGGCCCCGGTAACGCCCTCCAAATGCGCATTTTCTTTTTCCCCGCTCAGACGCCGAAATGGAATACATGTATATTATCGCAACGCGGACCAGATTCACTCGCAACGCCATAACGTTATTTCCCTGTACATTGCAACGTTAACACAACACAGCTGTCAACTGTACATATTATCCAAACGAGGACCACATAACGCCATAACGTTATTTCCCTGTACATTGTAACATTAACACGTTAGCTCAGTTAGCTCAGCAGTTAGCTCAGCAGTTAGCTCATGTTAGCTCAGCAGTTAGCTCATGTTAGCTCAGTAGTTAGCTTCATGTTAGCTCCATGTTAGCTCAGCAGTTAGCTCATCAGTAGTTAGCTTCATGTTAGCTCCATGTTAGCTCAGTTAGCTCAGCAGTTAGCTTCATGTTAGCCTGCGGCGCGGCGGCTGGCGTGGCTGAATAGCAGTTGTGTTCTGTGATTAATGTGATTGACCAGCGTTAATGTGATTGACCAGCGTTGCGACCAGCGTTGCTAATATGAACCAAAGGCTTTAATATGGCGCGTTCTGGCATCTGTGATTAACCGTGTTGAATGGGGGTCTGAACCCAGCGAGGACCTCATGCGCATGCGCGGCGAGCACCTGGGCGAAGGAAAAGGAAATGCGCATTGCTTACCGGCGAATGGGGAAGAATGCGGAAGCGCTCTTGCACTCTTCGGCTGGGATTAATATAGACGCGTCCCGCTGTCTCTTTAGTGTCCAGCGTCTCATCCATCATCAGGGAGTCATCACCCTGCAGCTCATTCACATCACAGTATTCTCCCCACTATGCCAATAGCAAATTGTGTATTTAATAGCCTTAACCACTTTTAACTATGCTGTTATATTCAAATACTATACTATATTATTTTTTTTTATACACTTTTTCTCCCATTTTTCTATATTTTCTACCATCCCAATTTCGTATCATCCAATTCAACCCTCCCCTGTCACGAACGCTGTTTCTTGCCTCCCACAAGCCGGCTGCAATGTGGACTAAGTCATACATAGCACAAGTCCCCTCTGGTACTTGAGGTAACAGCAGTCGCATCTTTTCACCTGCGCAGCTCGATCTCTCAGTGGCGAGGAGTAACGCGTGGGAGGCTCACGCTGCCCCGACACTTCCTGATTCTACTGCGCAGGCGCACCAACCGACGTGTAGGAGTCGCTGTCCACAACGCCCGACCCCCACCCATCAGTTTCCCACCCCCTAATACGGCCAATGTGTATTAGAAATACTATACTATATTATAAGTATGCTCTTAAAATGTCTCTCTATTCTGTTTTTACCTGGCATTTAACACTTTAACTGCCACACATGAGAATACTCTGGTTTATTTATAGGTGGTTGAAAGCCACTCACGAGATTTCTCGGAATTATTATTTTTTTTTTTTTAGCGATCTGAAATCATATTGCATCACCCGAGCCTACCCGAGTATAGCTGAGCGGCGCCGGCGATCATTGTGGAAAAAAGCGCCCCCTGTCGTCTCCCAGATGACATAAGTGATTTTGGAATGGACTCAATGAAAATGAATGGGGAAAAAAATCCGGTACTCCACATTTTCCAGTCCACTGATGCAGCCGGGGTTACCACAGTTCATTCTGGATCCTCTGAGACCCGCGGATCATGGAGTTCTATTGTATCGCGTTGGATCTATACACTTATCGATTTTTTCGAATGGTGATCAGGAATTGGAATATACCAGTTGGATACCATCTGATGTCAGGTAAGGACTCTATGTTATCAGTGTTAGGATAATCAGAGTAAGTTTGATGAAGTTATAAGCTGTTTTGTGAAATGTCTTCTTTCGGTTTCACTGTAAAAGTCCGAGAGGAAATGAACGGGGCGATTATCCGTGCGTGGCCGTAATGTGCTTGCGTGCACGTATAATATTGATCATCTAGCGTTTATTTGAAAACTATTCATAAAAAGGCCGACGAATATCAACGTTGTGGAATATTCCAGTAAAAGACGATTTTCATAGAACGCTCCAGAATGGTCTGTTTTTTATCTGAAAACGGGTGCTTTTCTAAATGCTCTGAAACGGAAACGACGCGATAAAAAAACAATCTGCCTAGACAGCACTGACTGGAAAATAGTCTTTGATAATGCGATGGGCAGATTAGACACATAGCCATAATTTAAAACATAGATTAGGCGATATTAACGTTAACATTGGCGCCGATGGTGGCATTCAGTCGGTAAAAAGGAAAACCAGGCGTGGCGCTCAAAGTGTTAAAGGAAAACTCCAACATTTTGGGAAATTTGCTTATTTGCCATTTTACCCTGGAGTTAGACAAGAAGATACATACCTTTTTCTTCTCTGTGCATGCAGTAGGAGTAGGAAGACGTTTGGAACTAGGCTAATGGAGGGACCTACTTCCAGTGACTGACTCTAAGCTAGGCTAACGGTGCACGTCTTCCTACTCCTACTGTCCATGCTGTCCCGGGGAGGTGCAGGCTGGTGAGGGCTGTAGGTGATGTGTGTCCATGCTGTCCTGGGGGGGGGGGGGGTCCGAAGGTGGGGAAGCAGGCCGGAGCGGTGAGGTCCTACACACAGGAGGACAGAGGTCAATACCAGGCAGGGTACGGAGTACTCAGATTACACTAGGAATATCACAATAATTGCATATACGGATCTAGAGGTCCAGATAAGAGTCCTACTACCACGGGAGGTGAGAACAACACCAGGAGTGGCAGGGGTGCAGGCCTCATATCCTGGCTCTGTGATGGGGTGGTGGTCCACAGGGGTGCAGACAGGCCTCTTATCCTGCTCTGTGATGGGGTGGTGGTCCACAGGGGTGCAGGCCTCTTATCCTGGCTCTGTGATGGGGTGGTGGTCCACAGGGGTGCAGGCCTCTTATCCTGCTCTGTGATGGGGTGGTGGTCCACAGGGGTGCAGGCCTCTTATCCTGCTCTGTGATGGGGTGGTGGTCCACAGGGGTGCAGCCTCTTATCCTGCTCTGTGATGGGGTGGTGGTCCACAGGGGTGCAGGCCTCTTATCCTGCTCTGTGATGGGGTGGTGGTCCACAGGGGTGCAGGCCTCTTATCCTGCTCTGTGATGGGGTGGTGGTTCACAGGGGTGCAGGCCTCTTATCCTGCTCTGTGATGGGGTGGTGGTCCACAGGGGTGCAGGCCTCTTATCCTGGCTCTGTGATGGGGTGGTGGTCCACAGGGGTGCAGGCCTCTTATCCTGCTCTGTGATGGGGTGGTGGTCCACAGGGGTGCAGGCCTCTTATCCTGGCTCTGTGATGGGGTGGTGGTCCACAGGGGTGCAGGCCTCTTATCCTGCTCTGTGATGGGGTGGTGGTCCACAGGGGTGCAGGCCTCTTATCCTGCTCTGTGATGAGGTGGTGGTCCACAGGGGTGCAGGCCTCTTATCCTGCTCTGTGATGGGGTGGTGGTCCACAGGGGTGTAGCCTCTTATCCTGCTCTGTGATGGGGTGGTGGTTCACAGGGGTGTAGCCTCTTATCCTGCTCTGTGATGGGGTGGTGGTCCACAGGGGTGCAGGCCTCTTATCCTGCTCTGTGATGGGGTGGTGGTCCACAGGGGTGTAGCCTCTTATCCTGCTCTGTGATGGGGTGGTGGTCCACAGGGGTGTAGCCTCTTATCCTGCTCTGTGATGGGGTGGTGGTTCACAGGGGTGTAGCCTCTTATCCTGCTCTGTGATGGGGTGGTGGTCCACAGGGGTGCAGCCTCTTATCCTGGCTCTGTGATGGGGGGGTGGTCCACAGGGGTGTAGCCTCTTATCCTGCTCTGTGATGGGGTGGTGGCCCACAGGGGTGCAGACCTCTTATCCTGGCTCTGTGATGGGGTGGTGGTCCACAGGGGTGCAGGCCTCTTATCCTGGCTCTGTGATGGGGTGGTGGTCCACAGGGGTGCAGCCTCTTATCCTGCTCTGTGATGGGGTGGTGGTCCACAGGGGTGCAGGCCTCTTATCCTGGCTCTGTGATGGGGTGGTGGTCCACAGGGGTGCAGCCTCTTATCCTGCTCTGTGATGGGGTGGTGGTCCACAGGGGTGCAGGCCTCTTATCCTGCTCTGTGATGGGGTGGTGGTCCACAGGGGTGCAGGCCTCTTATCCTGCTCTGTGATGGGGTGGTGGTTCACAGGGGTGCAGGCCTCTTATCCTGCTCTGTGATGGGGTGGTGGTCCACAGGGGTGCAGGCCTCTTATCCTGGCTCTGTGATGGGGTGATGGCTCACAGGGGTGCAGCCTCTTATCCTGGCTCTGTGATGGGGTGGTGGTCCACAGGGGTGCAGGCCTCTTATCCTGCTCTGTGATGGGGTGGTGGTCCACAGGGGTGCAGGCCTCTTATCCTGGCTCTGTGATGGGGTGGTGGTCCACAGGGGTGCAGGCCTCTTATCCTGCTCTGTGATGGGGTGGTGGTCCACAGGGGTGCAGGCCTCTTATCCTGCTCTGTGATGAGGTGGTGGTCCACAGGGGTGCAGGCCTCTTATCCTGCTCTGTGATGGGGTGGTGGTCCACAGGGGTGTAGCCTCTTATCCTGCTCTGTGATGGGGTGGTGGTTCACAGGGGTGTAGCCTCTTATCCTGCTCTGTGATGGGGTGGTGGTCCACAGGGGTGCAGGCCTCTTATCCTGCTCTGTGATGGGGTGGTGGTCCACAGGGGTGTAGCCTCTTATCCTGCTCTGTGATGGGGTGGTGGTCCACAGGGGTGTAGCCTCTTATCCTGCTCTGTGATGGGGTGGTGGTTCACAGGGGTGTAGCCTCTTATCCTGCTCTGTGATGGGGTGGTGGTCCACAGGGGTGCAGGCCTCTTATCCTGCTCTGTGATGGGGTGGTGGTCCACAGGGGTGCAGCCTCTTATCCTGGCTCTGTGATGGGGGGGTGGTCCACAGGGGTGCAGCCTCTTATCCTGCTCTGTGATGGGGTGGTGGTCCACAGGGGTGCAGGCCTCTTATCCTGCTCTGTGATGGGGTGGTGGCCCACAGGGGTGCAGACCTCTTATCCTGGCTCTGTGATGGGGGGGTGGTCCACAGGGGTGCAGGCCTCTTATCCTGCTCTGTGATGGGGTGGTGGTCCACAGGGGTGTAGGCCTCTTATCCTGGCTCTGTGATGGGGTGGTGGTCCACAGGGGTGCAGGCCTCTTATCCTGGCTCTGTGATGGGGTGGTGGTCCACAGGGGTGCAGCCTCTTATCCTGCTCTGTGATGGGGTGGTGGTCCACAGGGGTGCAGGCCTCTTATCCTGCTCTGTGATGGGGTGGTGGTCCACAGGGGTGCAGGCCTCTTATCCTGCTCTGTGATGGGGTGGTGGTTCACAGGGGTGCAGGCCTCTTATCCTGCTCTGTGATGGGGTGGTGGTCCACAGGGGTGCAGGCCTCTTATCCTGGCTCTGTGATGGGGTGGTGGTCCACAGGGGTGCAGGCCTCCTATCCTGCTCTGTGATGGGGTGGTGGTCCACAGGGGTGCAGCCTCTTATCCTGGCTCTGTGATGGGGTGGTGGTCCACAGGGGTGCAGGCCTCTTATCCTGCTCTGTGATGGGGTGGTGGTCCACAGGGGTGCAGGCCTCTTATCCTGCTCTGTGATGGGGTGGTGGTTCACAGGGGTGCAGCCTCTTATCCTGGCTCTGTGATGGGGTGGTGGTCCACAGGGGTGCAGACCTCTTATCCTGGCTCTGTGATGGGGTGGTGGTCCACAGGGGTGCAGGCCTCTTATCCTGGCTCTGTGATGGGGTGGTGGTCCACAGGGGTGTAGCCTCTTATCCTGCTCTGTGATGGGGTGGTGGTTCACAGGGGTGTAGCCTCTTATCCTGCTCTGTGATGGGGTGGTGGTCCACAGGGGTAAAGGCCTCTTATCCTGCTCTGTGATGGGGTGGTGGTCCACAGGGGTGCAGCCTCTTATCCTGCTCTGTGATGGGGTGGTGGTCCACAGGGGTGTAGCCTCTTATCCTGCTCTGTGATGGGGTGGTGGTCCACAGGGGTGCAGGCCTCTTATCCTGCTCTGTGATGGGGTGGTGGCTCACAGGGGTGCAGGCCTCTTATCCTGCTCTGTGATGGGGTGGTGGTCCACAGGGGTGCAGACCTCTTATCCTGCTCTGTGATGGGGTGGTGGTCCACAGGGGTGCAGCCTCTTATCCTGCTCTGTGATGGGGTGGTGGTCCACAGGGGTGCAGGCCTCTTATCCTGGCTCTGTGATGGGGTGGTGGTCCACAGGGGTGCAGCCTCTTATCCTGCTCTGTGATGGGGTGGTAGTCCACAGGGGTGCAGACAGGCCTCTTATCCTGCTCTGTGATGGGGTGGTGGTCCACAGGGGTGCAGACCTCTTATCCTGGCTCTGTGATGGGGTGGTGGTCCACAGGGGTGCAGGCCTCTTATCCTGCTCCGTGATGGGGTGGTGGGCCACAGGGGTGCAGGCCTCTTATCCTGGCTCCGTGATGGGGTGGTGGTCCACAGGGGTGCAGGCTTCTTATCCTGCTCTGTGATGGGGTGGTGGTCCACAGGGGTGCAGCCTCTTATCCTGCTCTGTGATGGGGTGGTGGTCCACAGGGGTGCAGCCTCTTATCCTGGCTCTGTGATGGGGTGGTGGTCCACAGGGGTGCAGGCCTCTTATCCTGCTCTGTGATGGGGTGGTGGTCCACAGGGGTGTAGCCTCTTATCCTGCTCTGTGATGGGGTGGTGGTCCACAGGGGTGTAGCCTCTTATCCTGCTCTGTGATGGGGTGGTGGTTCACAGGGGTGTAGCCTCTTATCCTGCTCTGTGATGGGGTGGTGGTCCACAGGGGTGCAGGCCTCTTATCCTGCTCTGTGATGGGGTGGTGGTCCACAGGGGTGCAGCCTCTTATCCTGGCTCTGTGATGGGGGGGTGGTCCACAGGGGTGTAGCCTCTTATCCTGCTCTGTGATGGGGTGGTGGTCCACAGGGGTGCAGCCTCTTATCCTGCTCTGTGATGGGGTGGTGGCCCACAGGGGTGCAGACCTCTTATCCTGGCTCTGTGATGGGGGGGTGGTCCACAGGGGTGCAGGCCTCTTATCCTGCTCTGTGATGGGGTGGTGGTCCACAGGGGTGTAGGCCTCTTATCCTGGCTCTGTGATGGGGTGGTGGTCCACAGGGGTGCAGGCCTCTTATCCTGGCTCTGTGATGGGGTGGTGGTCCACAGGGGTGCAGCCTCTTATCCTGGCTCTGTGATGGGGTGGTGGTCCACAGGGGTGCAGCCTCTTATCCTGCTCTGTGATGGGGTGGTGGTCCACAGGGGTGCAGGCCTCTTATCCTGCTCTGTGATGGGGTGGTGGTCCACAGGGGTGCAGGCCTCTTATCCTGCTCTGTGATGGGGTGGTGGTTCACAGGGGTGCAGGCCTCTTATCCTGCTCTGTGATGGGGTGGTGGTCCACAGGGGTGCAGGCCTCTTATCCTGGCTCTGTGATGGGGTGATGGCTCACAGGGGTGCAGCCTCTTATCCTGGCTCTGTGATGGGGTGGTGGTCCACAGGGGTGCAGGCCTCTTATCCTGCTCTGTGATGGGGTGGTGGTCCACAGGGGTGCAGGCCTCTTATCCTGGCTCTGTGATGGGGTGGTGGTCCACAGGGGTGCAGGCCTCTTATCCTGCTCTGTGATGGGGTGGTGGTCCACAGGGGTGCAGGCCTCTTATCCTGCTCTGTGATGAGGTGGTGGTCCACAGGGTTGCAGGCCTCTTATCCTGCTCTGTGATGGGGTGGTGGTCCACAGGGGTGTAGCCTCTTATCCTGCTCTGTGATGGGGTGGTGGTTCACAGGGGTGTAGCCTCTTATCCTGCTCTGTGATGGGGTGGTGGTCCACAGGGGTGCAGGCCTCTTATCCTGCTCTGTGATGGGGTGGTGGTCCACAGGGGTGTAGCCTCTTATCCTGCTCTGTGATGGGGTGGTGGTCCACAGGGGTGTAGCCTCTTATCCTGCTCTGTGATGGGGTGGTGGTTCACAGGGGTGTAGCCTCTTATCCTGCTCTGTGATGGGGTGGTGGTCCACAGGGGTGCAGGCCTCTTATCCTGCTCTGTGATGGGGTGGTGGTCCACAGGGGTGCAGCCTCTTATCCTGGCTCTGTGATGGGGGGGTGGTCCACAGGGGTGTAGCCTCTTATCCTGCTCTGTGATGGGGTGGTGGTCCACAGGGGTGCAGGCCTCTTATCCTGCTCTGTGATGGGGTGGTGGCCCACAGGGGTGCAGACCTCTTATCCTGGCTCTGTGATGGGGGGGTGGTCCACAGGGGTGCAGGCCTCTTATCCTGCTCTGTGATGGGGTGGTGGTCCACAGGGGTGTAGGCCTCTTATCCTGGCTCTGTGATGGGGTGGTGGTCCACAGGGGTGCAGCCTCTTATCCTGCTCTGTGATGGGGTGGTGGTCCACAGGGGTGCAGGCCTCTTATCCTGCTCTGTGATGGGGTGGTGGTCCACAGGGGTGCAGCCTCTTATCCTGGCTCTGTGATGGGGGGGTGGTCCACAGGGGTGTAGCCTCTTATCCTGCTCTGTGATGGGGTGGTGGTCCACAGGGGTGCAGGCCTCTTATCCTGCTCTGTGATGGGGTGGTGGCCCACAGGGGTGCAGACCTCTTATCCTGGCTCTGTGATGGGGGGGTGGTCCACAGGGGTGCAGGCCTCTTATCCTGCTCTGTGATGGGGTGGTGGCCCACAGGGGTGCAGACCTCTTATCCTGGCTCTGTGATGGGGGGGTGGTCCACAGGGGTGCAGGCCTCTTATCCTGGCTCTGTGATGGGGTGGTGGTCCACAGGGGTGCAGCCTCTTATCCTGCTCTGTGATGGGGTGGTGGTCCACAGGGGTGCAGGCCTCTTATCCTGCTCTGTGATGGGGTGGTGGTCCACAGGGGTGCAGGCCTCTTATCCTGCTCTGTGATGGGGTGGTGGTTCACAGGGGTGCAGGCCTCTTATCCTGCTCTGTGATGGGGTGGTGGTCCACAGGGGTGCAGGCCTCTTATCCTGGCTCTGTGATGGGGTGATGGCTCACAGGGGTGCAGCCTCTTATCCTGGCTCTGTGATGGGGTGGTGGTCCACAGGGGTGCAGGCCTCTTATCCTGCTCTGTGATGGGGTGGTGGTCCACAGGGGTGCAGGCCTCTTATCCTGGCTCTGTGATGGGGTGGTGGTCCACAGGGGTGCAGGCCTCTTATCCTGCTCTGTGATGGGGTGGTGGTCCACAGGGGTGCAGGCCTCTTATCCTGCTCTGTGATGAGGTGGTGGTCCACAGGGTTGCAGGCCTCTTATCCTGCTCTGTGATGGGGTGGTGGTCCACAGGGGTGTAGCCTCTTATCCTGCTCTGTGATGGGGTGGTGGTTCACAGGGGTGTAGCCTCTTATCCTGCTCTGTGATGGGGTGGTGGTCCACAGGGGTGCAGGCCTCTTATCCTGCTCTGTGATGGGGTGGTGGTCCACAGGGGTGTAGCCTCTTATCCTGCTCTGTGATGGGGTGGTGGTCCACAGGGGTGTAGCCTCTTATCCTGCTCTGTGATGGGGTGGTGGTTCACAGGGGTGTAGCCTCTTATCCTGCTCTGTGATGGGGTGGTGGTCCACAGGGGTGCAGGCCTCTTATCCTGCTCTGTGATGGGGTGGTGGTCCACAGGGGTGCAGCCTCTTATCCTGGCTCTGTGATGGGGGGGTGGTCCACAGGGGTGTAGCCTCTTATCCTGCTCTGTGATGGGGTGGTGGTCCACAGGGGTGCAGGCCTCTTATCCTGCTCTGTGATGGGGTGGTGGCCCACAGGGGTGCAGACCTCTTATCCTGGCTCTGTGATGGGGGGGTGGTCCACAGGGGTGCAGGCCTCTTATCCTGCTCTGTGATGGGGTGGTGGTCCACAGGGGTGTAGGCCTCTTATCCTGGCTCTGTGATGGGGTGGTGGTCCACAGGGGTGCAGGCCTCTTATCCTGGCTCTGTGATGGGGTGGTGGTCCACAGGGGTGCAGCCTCTTATCCTGCTCTGTGATGGGGTGGTGGTCCACAGGGGTGCAGGCCTCTTATCCTGCTCTGTGATGGGGTGGTGGTCCACAGGGGTGCAGGCCTCTTATCCTGCTCTGTGATGGGGTGGTGGTTCACAGGGGTGCAGGCCTCTTATCCTGCTCTGTGATGGGGTGGTGGTCCACAGGGGTGCAGGCCTCTTATCCTGGCTCTGTGATGGGGTGGTGGTCCACAGGGGTGCAGGCCTCCTATCCTGCTCTGTGATGGGGTGGTGGTCCACAGGGGTGCAGCCTCTTATCCTGGCTCTGTGATGGGGTGGTGGTCCACAGGGGTGCAGGCCTCTTATCCTGCTCTGTGATGGGGTGGTGGTCCACAGGGGTGCAGGCCTCTTATCCTGCTCTGTGATGGGGTGGTGGTTCACAGGGGTGCAGCCTCTTATCCTGGCTCTGTGATGGGGTGGTGGTCCACAGGGGTGCAGACCTCTTATCCTGGCTCTGTGATGGGGTGGTGGTCCACAGGGGTGCAGGCCTCTTATCCTGGCTCTGTGATGGGGTGGTGGTCCACAGGGGTGTAGCCTCTTATCCTGCTCTGTGATGGGGTGGTGGTTCACAGGGGTGTAGCCTCTTATCCTGCTCTGTGATGGGGTGGTGGTCCACAGGGGTGCAGGCCTCTTATCCTGCTCTGTGATGGGGTGGTGGTCCACAGGGGTGTAGCCTCTTATCCTGCTCTGTGATGGGGTGGTGGTCCACAGGGGTGCAGGCCTCTTATCCTGCTCTGTGATGGGGTGGTGGCTCACAGGGGTGCAGGCCTCTTATCCTGCTCTGTGATGGGGTGGTGGTCCACAGGGGTGCAGACCTCTTATCCTGCTCTGTGATGGGGTGGTGGTCCACAGGGGTGCAGCCTCTTATCCTGCTCTGTGATGGGGTGGTGGTCCACAGGGGTGCAGGCCTCTTATCCTGGCTCTGTGATGGGGTGGTGGTCCACAGGGGTGCAGCCTCTTATCCTGCTCTGTGATGGGGTGGTGGTCCACAGGGGTGCAGACAGGCCTCTTATCCTGCTCTGTGATGGGGTGGTGGTCCACAGGGGTGCAGACCTCTTATCCTGGCTCTGTGATGGGGTGGTGGTCCACAGGGGTGCAGGCCTCTTATCCTGCTCCGTGATGGGGTGGTGGGCCACAGGGGTGCAGGCCTCTTATCCTGGCTCCGTGATGGGGTGGTGGTCCACAGGGGTGCAGGCCTCTTATCCTGCTCTGTGATGGGGTGGTGGTCCACAGGGGTGCAGACCTCTTATCCTGCTCTGTGATGGGGTGGTGGCCCACAGGGGTGCAGCCTCTTATCCTGGCTCTGTGATGGGGTGGTGGTCCACAGGGGTGCAGGCTTCTTATCCTGCTCTGTGATGGGGTGGTGGTCCACAGGGGTGCAGCCTCTTATCCTGCTCTGTGATGGGGTGGTGGTCCACAGGGGTGCAGCCTCTTATCCTGGCTCTGTGATGGGGTGGTGGTCCACAGGGGTGCAGGCCTCTTATCCTGGCTCTGTGATGGGGTGGTGGTCCACAGGGGTGCAGGCCTCTTATCCTGCTCTGTGATGGGGTGGTGGTCCACAGGGGTGCAGGCCTCTTATCCTGCTCTGTGATGGGGTGGTGGTCCACAGGGGTGTAGGCCTCTTATCCTGGCTCTGTGATGGGGTGGTGGTCCACAGGGGTGCAGGCCTCTTATCCTGCTCTGTGATGGGGTGGTGGTCCACAGGGGTGCAGGCCTCTTATCCTGCTCTGTGATGGGGTGGTGGTCCACAGGGGTGCAGCCTCTTATCCTGGCTCTGTGATGGGGTGGTGGTCCACAGGGGTGCAGACCTCTTATCCTGGCTCTGTGATGGGGGGGTGGTCCACAGGGGTGTAGGCCTCTTATCCTGCTCTGTGATGGGGTGGTGGTCCACAGGGGTGTAGGCCTCTTATCCTGGCTCTGTGATGGGGTGGTGGTCCACAGGGGTGTAGCCTCTTATCCTGCTCTGTGATGGGGTGGTGGTCCACAGGGGTGCAGCCTCTTATCCTGGCTCTGTGATGGGGTGGTGGTCCACAGGGGTGCAGGCCTCTTATCCTGGCTCTGTGATGGGGGGGTGGTCCACAGGGGTGCAGGCCTCTTATCCTGCTCTGTGATGGGGTGGTGGTCCACAGGGGTGCAGGCCTCTTATCCTGGCTCTGTGATGGGGTGGTGGTCCACAGGGGGTGTAGCCTCTTATCCTGGCTCTGTGATGGGGTGGTGGTCCACAGGGGTGCAGGCCTCTTATCCTGCTCTGTGATGGGGTGGTGGTCCACAGGGGTGCAGGCCTCTTATCCTGCTCTGTGATGAGGTGGTGGTCCACAGGGGTGTAGGCCTCTTATCCTGCTCTGTGATGGGGGGGTGGTCCACAGGGGTGCAGGCCTCTTATCCTGCTCTGTGATGGGGTGGTGGCTCACAGGGGTGCAGGCCTCTTATCCTGCTCTGTGATGGGGTGGTGGCTCACAGGGGTGTAGCCTCTTATCCTGCTCTGTGATGGGGGGGTGGCTCACAGGGGTGTAGCCTCTTATCCTGGATCTGTGATGAGGTGGTGGTCCACAGGGGTGCAGGCCTCTTATCCTGCTCTGTGATGGGGTGGTGGTCCACAGGGGTGCAGGCCTCTTATCCTGCTCTGTGATGGGGTGGTGGTCCACAGGGGTGTAGCCTCTTATCCTGGCTCTGTGATGGGGTGGTGGTCCACAGGGGTGCAGACCTCTTATCCTGGCTCTGTGATGGGGTGGTGGTCCACAGGGGTGTAGCCTCTTATCCTGCTCCGTGATGGGGTGGTGGTCCACAGGGGTGCAGGCCTCTTATCCTGCTCTGTGATGGGGTGGTGGTCCACAGGGGTGTAGACCTCTTATCCTGCTCTGTGATGGGGTGGTGGTCCACAGGGGTGTAGACCTCTTATCCTGCTCTGTGATGAGGTGGTGGTCCACAGGGGTGTAGCCTCTTATCCTGCTCTGTGATGAGGTGGTGGTCCACAGGGGTGTAGCCTCTTATCCTGCTCTGTGATGAGGTGGTGGTCCACAGGGGTGCAGCCTCTTATCCTGCTCTGTGATGGGGTGGTGGTCCACAGGGGTGCAGCCTCTTATCCTGGCTCTGTGATGGGGTGGTGGTCCACAGGGGTGCAGGCCTCTTATCCTGGCTCTGTGATGGGGTGGTGGTCCACAGGGGTGCAGGCTCTTATCCTGGCTCTGTGATGGGGTGGTGGTCCACAGGGGTGCAGCCTCTTATCCTGCTCTGTGATGAGGTGGTGGCCCACAGGGGTGCAGGCCTCTTATCCTGGCTCCGTGATGAGGTGGTGGTCCACAGGGGTGCAGGCTCTTATCCTGGCTCTGTGATGGGGTGGTGGTCCACAGGGGTGTAGCCTCTTATCCTGCTCTGTGATGGGGTGGTGGTCCACAGGGGTGCAAGCCTCTTATCCTGCTCTGTGATGGGGTGGTGGTCCACAGGGGTGCAGGCCTCTTCTCCTGCTCTGTGATGGGGTGGTGGTCCACAGGGGTGCAAGCCTCTTATCCTGCTCTGTGATGGGGTGGTGGTCCACAGGGGTGCAGGCCTCTTCTCCTGCTCTGTGATGGGGTGGTGGTCCACAGGGGTGCAGGCCTCTTATCCTGGCTCTGTGATGGGGTGGTGGTCCACAGGGGTGTAGCCTCTTATCCTGCTCTGTGATGGGGTGGTGGCTCACAGGGGTGCAGCCTCTTATCCTGCTCTGTGATGGGGTGGTGGTCCACAGGGGTGCAGCCTCTTATCCTGGCTCTGTGATGGGGTGGTGGTCCACAGGGGTGCAGGCCTCTTATCCTGCTCTGTGATGGGGTGGTGGTCCACAGGGGTGCAGCCTCTTATCCTGGCTCTGTGATGGGGTGGTGGTCCACAGGGGTGCAGGCCTCTTATCCTGCTCTGTGATGAGGTGGTGGTCCACAGGGGTGTAGCCTCTTATCCTGCTCTGTGATGGGGTGGTGGTCCACAGGGGTGCAGGCCTCTTATCCTGCTCTGTGATGGGGTGGTGGTCCACAGGGGTGCAGGCCTCTTATCCTGCTCTGTGATGGGGTGGTGGTCCACAGGGGTGCAGCCTCTTATCCTGCTCTGTGATGGGGTGGTGGTCCACAGGGGTGCAGACCTCTTATCCTGGCTCTGTGATGGGGTGGTGGTCCACAGGGGTGCAGCCTCTTATCCTGCTCTGTGATGGGGTGGTGGTCCACAGGGGTGCAGCCTCTTATCCTGCTCTGTGATGGGGTGGTGGTCCACAGGGGTGCAGCCTCTTATCCTGCTCTGTGATGGGGTGGTGGTCAGGGGCGGATTTACGATTGTAGGAGATCCGGGGCTTAGCCCAGATGGCCCCCCTTTTTTTTTTTTTTTTTATTAATATTTTTTTTATTTTTTTTTGGCAGGTAAGGGGTAGTTTGGACCCCCTCCACAACAGATTTTTTTTTAATTTAATGAACCTGGACGTGCAATTTCCTGCAATATAGAGCCTTCAATCTTGACCAATAAAGCTGCTCTTTTCACTATAAAACTCAGTTAACCATAACTACTAGATTTATATATTGGGGGGGATATATCATATTTTTCATATAATCTAAAAGTGGTGGAGCAAGATCATACCTTTGCTCCCCCAAGTTCAATAGTGGGAGAGCAGAGATGCTCCGAATGCTCTTATGGCCAGGCGTCTATGATTCACTGATACAAAGTAAAATAGTGCAGTGCAATAAAATAGTTAGTAAAATAGAATAAAATAATGCAATAGTGCATTGCAATAAAATAGTTATCATCGTATTTTTTCGGGAGGCCGGTAAGGAGTGCATTACAGTAGTCGAGTTGGCTTGAGATAAAGGCATGGATCTGGTTTTCAGCGTCCTTTTGATTTATAAATGGCCGTACTTTAGCTATGTTTCTAAGGTGGAAGAATAAAGTTTTTGTCAACTTGTTGATTGTGATTTAAAGCTTAGGTCTGAGTCTACCATAACACCAAGACTTAACTCACTTAAATACAGTTAGCAGCTGGATAGACCACAGATGGAAATTAGCTTCTGCTAAATCTGGTGCAAACATATTTTCATGTAACAATGATGAATTGTAAAAAAAAAAAAAAAAAAAAAAAAAAAAAAAATGTAAATAGATTCGGGGCTTTTCAGAATACATCCGGGGCTTGAGCCCAGGTAGCCACCCCCTAGCTCCGCCCCTGGTGGTGGTCCACACGGGTGCAGGCCTCTTATCCTGCTCTGTGATGGGGTGGTGGTCCACAGGGGTGCAGGCCTCTTATCCTGGCTCTGTGATGGGGTGGTGGTCCACAGGGGTGTAGCCTCTTATCCTGCTCTGTGATGGGGTGGTGGTCCACAGGGGTGCAGGCCTCTTATCCTGGCTCTGTGATGGGGGGGTGGCCCACAGGGGTGTAGCCTCTTATCCTGCTCTGTGATGAGGTGGTGGCCCAGGCACCACTGCTGTTGTATATAGAGATATGAAGACAATTTTAACTGGGTATAGGAAGGCAGTAATAATAAACACTCAAACAGCTATTACCAGACAATTACAACAGAAGTGGTGCCTGCTTCAAATGTCACGTATTATAGGCTATAAGCCTGTGTAGATCTATTCGGAATAATAAACATATACAAAACATGACACAATGTCATCCTATCTCCGATAGAGCGGCTGGTCTGAGTTGAACGAACACATCGGGAGGAGAATGAATGAACCTGATGTAAACAAGACAAAAGTCTTTCTCTGGTCTGCATCGAAGCAGGCACCACTGCTGTTGTAATTGTCTGGTAATAGCTGTTTCAAGTGTTGATTATTGGGTTGTTGTCGTCGCAGACTCACTGCATGTTCAATTTGCGGCTCTGTCTTCATATCTCACGGCCGGCAGTCAAGTCCATGCCGTGCGGCAACACACAGGGCAGCGGCAGCAGCAGCGGTGGATAGGGCGGCGCGTCACATGGGGGTCGCGGCCAATCAGAGGAACCCGGAAACCGAAATCCGTTGCGGAAAGTATACACGCAACCTTGACACTCAAGGTCCTCTGTGTCTCCAGTTACAATGTCCACTCTTCAGTTGTGTGATGGCTGAGATGTGTGTCCTGCATGGTGTTTACCGTTCTACTGGATACAGAGAAACACTACAAGACAAGTCCCATCCATAGGTCCCATCACATGCTTGAGTTGTGTTGAAAATGGAATCCAATAATGAGTGCTACAGTGACACCTATTGGAGTGGAGATGTTATAGCAAGGCTTGTTGGTTTACACTGTAAATGTACAGTGGTTCTCTAGTCTCAGCATGTCAAGAACCACCATATTGGTGCACAGTGATAGGATTGTATCCCAGGGACCATCTGAGAAGACTGTAGTTAGATGTGATTCTGTCCATAATGAGTCCATAACTGTCTGTACTGTAGGGCAGATAACAGCGTGAGTAAATCCTATACGATCTTAATTGTCATTCATAGGGATTCTAGTGAATGAAATTAACGTGGTTAGATAAGGTCCTCTTGTTGTTGGCAACAACAACTCATGTGTGCCAACAATTCCTCTTGAAAGACTCCTATAATTCATCATGTTAAAACAAGTCACAGAGCTGTTTTCTTTTGGTCAGTATAATTCATCATGTTAAAACAAGTCACAGTGCTGTTTGTTTGTTTCGGTCAGTATAATTCATCATGTTAAAATGTAAATAATTTTATATTGTATAAATATATTATATAAATATATAATATAATTATAAATATATAATTCAGTGGTAAATGGTAAAACATTTTAGATGCTTGGGTGTGGAAATATTTCCCACCATAAGACAAACGGTGAAGCACAATTACACAAAAATACAGAACAAAATCAAAGACGACCTGGACAGGTGGGCAAAACTTAAAAACTCAGTACAGGCAAGGGTATCAATAGTTAAGATGGATGTATTACCAAGAATCAACTTCATCAGCTCAATGCTACCGTTACCCCCTCCAGAGGGCTACTGGAAAAGATTACACTCCTCCACATATAAATTTATTTGGAATAACAAACCACCTCGCATAAAAAGATCCACCGCACAGAGAAATAAAGCAGACGGTGGCATGGCAGTTCCAGATTTTTTACAATATTTTAAGGCTTTCACATTAAGACCATTGACAATATGGTTTGATCCCCAGGCTTTGGTATCTTGGAGAGAATTGGAAGAAGACATAGTAGCCCCACAAAGACTGAAGGACATAGCACACACTAAACTTCCAATCAAGCACTGTGAGCGGAAATTTGGCCCCATAATTACCCATGCAATCCGAACATGGCGGGAAACACAAAAAAAATATCCTAACCCTCAAAAATGGCATAATCACACTCCCATATTCAATAACAATGCACTCTTAATGGGAAAACGTCCTATAAGATTCCCTATATGGGAAGAGCAAGGCATACACTCATTAGGGGATATTTTTAATAACCAGGGCTTCTGTAGTTATGGAGAAATATGCACAAAGTTTAACCTCACCGAGTCCACATGGCTTTTTTACATACAGTTACGCCTATGTTTGAAGTCTCACGGTGTTCCATTACACATACCAGTTGAACACCACAGATACCACACATTTTTCTATGAAAGAGAAACATTGGGAGGTTTTGTATCAGGTTTTTATTATCAATTACTAACGTCCTCGTATGAAACCCTTCAACTAGACACTGTCTGGAGGAGGGATATTCCAGACCTGGAAAGTGACTTTGATTGGCAAGAAGCATGGGCAAATGTCCGTCTTACATCAAGGAACCCGGACCATCAACAAATCAATCTTAACTATACTCACAGGACATACTTGACTCCTATAAGACTGAACAGAATGGGCCTGAAACAGGACTCAAAATGCTCCCAATGTACAAATGGAGACGAAGGGACATTTATGCACATGTATTGGGACTGCCCACCAGTTAAGGCATTCTGGAAAGATGTGACCCATCAATTATCAAAACTTGTATCTTGGAATATACCAGTACACCCCTCTGTATTGCTTTTAAATGATGTTTTTGAGTTTGCAGTAAATCCACAGCTAAAGAGATTGGTCTTATCGGGTATCACAGTAGCTAAAAAACTGATCGCATCACGCTGGTTTCAACCGGAAAAAATGTGCCGGAAAGTTTGGTCTCTTACATATCTCGATGTGATATATCAAGAAATATCTACAGCAAGAATTCTGGGTCTCAACGAATCCAAAATGTCAATGTGGGTAGAAGTGGTGGAGAGAATAAAAGCTAGCTTATAATGGTAGTGTCTGGTTAGGAGTGAGGGATAATGGAGGTACTATCCAAGGAGGGGTCCGGGAGGGGGGGGTTCGAGCTGGAGCATATGTGTGTAGGGTTTTAGAAAATAGGTATTAGGGGTATGTCCTATATAAGCATTTGTATAATTGTTAATTTCGCTGGATATACACTGTATACGGTTTAAATATTATTATAGACTTTTTTTTTTTGTCTTGTTTCTGTACTTGCATGTAATTTTAACCACCTTGACTGTTAGTTTCATTATGCATTATGTGTTGAGTACTGACTTTTAATAACTTTTGTTTTGCAATAATAAAAAAAAAGAAAAAAAAAAAAAAATATATATATATATAATTCAGTATAATTCATCTTTTTGCAAAACTGCTAGTGAAGGGCTACATCTGTTCCTCCCTCCCCAACACCTGGACCCCCTGCAATTTGCATATCGCCCCAACAGGTCCACGAAGGACGCCATAGCCCATGTGCTGCACACAGCAGCATCACACCTGGACAAGAGGCAGGGGAACTATGTGAGAATGCTATTTATTGACTACAGCTCAATAAATAGCCCCCCTCCAAGCTCGTTGTCAAGCTCAGAGACCTGGGCTTGAACTACGACCTTTGCCAGTGGGTCTTGTACTTCCTGACAGGAAGACCCCATGTGGTGAGAGCAGGACACTGCACCTCCTCATCCATCACTCTCAACACAGGTGCCCCCCAGGGCTGTGTTCTGAGCCCCATCCTCTACTCACTTTACACGCATGACTGTGTGGAAAAGCTCAACAGCAACACAATCGTCAAGTTTGCAGACGACACAGCTGTGGTGGGCCTGATCTCTGCAAACAACGAGAGGGCCTACCTGGGAGAGGTAGAGAACCTGGCGCTGTGGTGCCGGGAGAACAGCCTCTCCCTGAACGTCAGCAAAACCAAAGAACTGATTGTGGATTTTTGGAGGTCAAGGGCAAAGGACTAGAACCCCCTCAGCATCTATAGGGCACCGGTCGAGAGAGTGAACAGTTTCAAGTACCTCGGAGTCCACATATCCGAGGACTTGACATGGACCACACCACACACATAGACAGTGTAGTGAAGAAGGCACGGCAGCGCCTCTACTTCCTTAGGCGCCTAGGGAAGTTCAAAGTGAGTCAGAAGATCTTAAATAACTTCTACTCATGCACAATAGAGAGCATCCTGACTGATAACATCCCCTCCTGGTTTGGGAATAACACCGCACACGACCGCAGCAGACTGCAGAGAGTGGCTTGATCAGCCAAACACACAATTGGAGGTGGGCTTCCCATTCTCCAGGACATTTACACCAGGCGATGCAGGGGTAAGGCTAAGAGAATAATCAAAGACTCCAGCCACCCAAACAACTGCCTCTTTGAACTGCTGCGGTCAGGCAAGCCCTACCGGGGTCTCATGGCAGTACAGAGAGACTCAGAAGGAGCTTCTATCCCCAGGCAAGCGCTACCGGAGTCTCATGGCAGTACAGAGAGACTCAGAAGGAGCTTCTATCCCCAGGCAAGCGCTACCGGAGTCTCATGGCAGTACAGAGAGACTCAGAAGGAGCTTCTATCCCCAGGCAAGCGCTACCGGAGTCTCATGGCAGTACAGAAAGACTCAGAAGGAGCTTCTATCCCCAGGCAAGCAATACCGGAGTCTCATGGCAGTACAGAGAGACTCAGAAGGAGCTTCTATCCCCAGGCAAGCGCTACCGGAGTCTCATGGCCGGTACAGAGAGACTCAGAAGGAGCTTCTATCCCCAGGCAAGCGCTACCGGAGTCTCATGGCCGGTACAGAGAGACTCAGAAGGAGCTTCTATCCCCAGGCAAGTGCTACTGGAGTCTCATGGCAGTACAGAGAGACTCAGAAGGAGCTTCTATCCCCAGGCAAGCGCTACCGGAGTCTCATGGCAGTACAGAGAGACTCAGAAGGAGCTTCTATCCCCAGGCAAGCGCTACCGGAGTCTCATGGCTGGTACAGAGAGACTCAGAAGGAGCTTCTATCCCCAGGCAAGCGCTACCGGAGTCTCATGGCAGTACAGAGAGACTCAGAAGGAGCTTCTATCCCCAGGCAAGCGCTACCGGAGTCTCATGGCAGTACAGAGAGACTCAGAAGGAGCTTCTATCCCCAGGCAAGTGCTACCGGAGTCTCATGGCAGTACAGAGAGACTCAGAAGGAGCTTCTATCCCCAGGCAAGCGCTACCGGAGTCTCATGGCCGGTACAGAGAGACTCAGAAGGAGCTTCTATCCCCAGGCAAGCGCTACCGGAGTCTCATGGCTGGTACAGAGAGACTCAGAAGGAGCTTCTATCCCCAGGCAAGCGCTACCGGAGTCTCATGGCAGTACAGAGAGACTCAGAAGGAGCTTCTATCCCCAGGCAAGCGCTACCGGAGTCTCATGGCAGTACAGAGAGACTCAGAAGGAGCTTCTATCCCCAGGCAAGCGCTACCGGAGTCTCATGGCAGTACAGAGAGACTCAGAAGGAGCTTCTATCCCCAGGCAAGCGCTACTGGAGTCTCATGGCCGGCACAGAGAGACTCAGAAGGAGCTTCTATCCCCAGGCAAGCGCTACCGGAGTCTCATGGCCGGTACAGAGAGACTCAGAAGGAGCTTCTATCCCCAGGCAAGCGCTACTGGAGTCTCATGGCAGTACAGAGAGACTCAGAAGGAGCTTCTATCCCCAGGCAAGCACTACCGGAGTCTCATGGCTGGTACAGAGAGACTCAGAAGGAGCTTCTATCCCCAGGCAAGCGCTACCGGAGTCTCATGGCAGTACAGAGAGACTCAGAAGGAGCTTCTATCCCCAGGCAAGCGCTACCGGAGTCTCATGGCAGTACAGAGAGACTCAGAAGGAGCTTCTATCCCCAGGCAAGCGCTACCGGAGTCTCATGGCAGTACAGAGAGACTCAGAAGGAGCTTCTATCCCCAGGCAAGCGCTACCGGAGTCTCATGGCAGTACAGAGAGACTCAGAAGGAGCTTCTATCCCCAGGCAAGCGCTACCGGAGTCTCATGGCAGTACAGAGAGACTCAGAAGGAGCTTCTATCCCCAGGCAAGCGCTACCGGAGTCTCATGGCAGTACAGAGAGACTCAGAAGGAGCTTCTATCCCCAGGCAAGCGCTACCGGAGTCTCATGGCAGTACAGAGAGACTCAGAAGGAGCTTCTATCCCCAGGCAAGCGCTACCGGAGTCTCATGGCCGGTACAGAGAGACTCAGAAGGAGCTTCTATCCCCAGGCAAGCGCTACTGGAGTCTCATGGCAGTACAGAGAGACTCAGAAGGAGCTTCTATCCCCAGGCAAGCGCTACCGGAGTCTCATGGCAGTACAGAGAGACTCAGAAGGAGCTTCTATCCCCAGGCAAGCGCTACCGGAGTCTCATGGCAGTACAGAGAGACTCAGAAGGAGCTTCTATCCCCAGGCAAGCGCTACCGGAGTCTCAAGGCAGTACAGAGAGACTCAGAAGGAGCTTCTATCCCCAGGCAAGCGCTACCGGAGTCTCATGGCAGTACAGAGAGACTCAGAAGGAGCTTCTATCCCCAGGCAAGCGCTACCGGAGTCTCATGGCAGTACAGAGAGACTAAGAAGGAGCTTCTATCCCCAGGCAAGCGCTACCGGAGTCTCATGGCAGTACAGAGAGACTCAGAAGGAGCTTCTATCCCCAGGCAAGCGCTACCGGAGTCTCATGGCAGTACAGAGAGACTCAGAAGGAGCTTCTATCCCCAGGCAAGCGCTACCGGCAGGGGCGTATCTCCCGCGGGGGACATTGGAATGTGTCCCCCGCATTTTTTCAGAATGCAGTTATGCCCCCCCCCCCTTCTGACTACCTGTCCTATTATTATGCAAAGAGGAGTAGATGGGGGTCGCATTCTTGCCCTTGCCTAGAGCTAAACCAGCAGCAGTGACGACACCAGCAGTGTGTGTGTGTGCAGTGGTGCGTTCCTGAAATCAACTGGGATTGCACTCGCTATATGCATATCAATAGCGCCGGTCGTCAGGTGTGTTAAATACGACCGGCGCTATTGATATGCAAATAGCGAGTACTTATCTGGGCTTGCACCCCCGTCCCACCCCCGTCCCATGAACAGTGATGTACCTGAACGCGTTCAATGAACGATCGTTCATGAACGCGTTCGTATTTTGGGCGAACGTGAACTGAACGTACTGATTATCCGCTAAATGAACGTAATTGAGAACGCGTTCATTCTCAGCGCTGTGTAACGGAGTTCAAAAGTGCGTTCATTCTCAGCACTCTGTTATAACGGCGTTCAAAGATGTGCCAGATTTCATATGTATTTCAGCCGAAAACCCAGTTAAAATACACCGTAAACAGGTTTTAAAATTATGTGGAAAACCAACCGATCTGGCAACGCGCCTGTCAACCCCTGCTACGTCATCAGACTCATCACAACAACAGCCGAATCTGCGTCTGCGAGCAGAAGCTGAGAGCTGCGCAGCAGCAGGTCGAGAGCAGGACAGCACTCGCTCAGAGAACTCTACCTCTTGACGTCGGTGCTTGGGGATTTAAAATAGTTTAACGTTAAAGTCAGTACTGACTCAGACGGAAACAATCTAAGATAAGATATTCCTTTATTAATCCCCTTGGGGAAATTCGTGACACACACATACAGCTCAACGTCTCATTCCTAACGTTTGTCTGTAAACTTTGTCCACCCGGTTTGAAGAAGCAAGTCCCCACATCGACGCGACCGCGACGACGTCGACAGCAACATTGAGAATATGCAAACGTCCTGTTTTAGTTTTCATAATAAAGACAATTCAAGCAAAGTTGTTCCTCATGTTTTTGAAAATATACTGTAGAGATGAAAGCTGCAGTGTGGACTGAATGCGCGGTGGCAAAGCGTTATGGAAATGCCAGTATTCTGATTGCTGTCTGTGTGGTTCAATATTTTTTTTAAATAATAGTTTGCAGCAACGTATTGAAAAAAGAACTAACAAAATGGGCCGTTCAATATCTCCTTTAAATATGTTCGAAATGTCAAACAGACCTGGGTACCTACAGGCTACAGTCTATCACTACTTTTGGGAATCTAAGTGTTTATCCAGGTTCTGGGGCCAAGTGATTGATTGATTGAACACTTTATTAACATATTGCAGAATGGGTACAGTATAGTACAGCTCAGTCATGAATTGAAAATGGGGGACCCTGATGTAAACAAGACGAAAGTCTTTCTCTGGTCTGCATCCCCTTAACAATTGTATGTATTGAGCTGTACTGTATCAGGGTCCCCCATTTTCAATTAATCAGGACATACATGACATACAGATAGACAGTACTGCTACATCTATACATTTATGACATACCAGATTTGCAAATACAGTACTGTTTGTGATACAAAAAAGATACAAAAAATGCGGTATTGCACCCCTGGTATTTAAAAAAAAATCTAGGTAGAGAGGGGGGGGGGGCCCCCTAACCCCCCCCCCAGCGACATCACTTGCCACGCCCACAAATCTGTCCCCCGCACACCTGGAGAGAGAGTTACGCCACTGGCTACCGGAGTCTCATGGCAGTACAGAGAGACTCAGAAGGAGCTTCTATCCCCAGGCCATCAGGATGCTCAATGAATCTATGCAACACTAATCCATCCATCTACATTCATTGCACACACATCCACACACTCACTTTAAACAAACACTCACCTTTAACATTCACTTTAGACACTTTTTAACACTTACACCATATTCTTTTATCTATTTATTACAAAAGGATTTGCACTACATCCCTACCTCATTTTTTAAATTTCTTTATTAAAGTTAGCATTTTTTTTAAGATTGCATTTTGTACTACTTATAGGTTGTACTTTCATTTGTATATTGTATCATTTGTATAGTGTTTGGACTTTCTTCTTTTTTACTGTATGAATCACATTCTCAGGGGGCTGATTGATTGATTGATTGATTGATTGAACATTTTATTAACAGATTGCAGAATGAGTACAATACAGTACAGCCCAATACTGTTACGCTTGGTACGCTTCTTTGGCATGATGGACCCAGATGGCAGAGTATAGATGAGACCGGAGACAGAGCGTGACGATGAACAGTTTACTAACACACAAGGTACATACACGACACAGGTAACATTTAACAATGACCGCGCACAGCAGGGCAGGACAGACAGGACTATATACACAAGACTAATTGACAAGACACAGAGGGTAATTTACAAACAAGACACAGGTGTGGTAGACAGAAACAATAGAGCACAGAGTACTGGGAAAACAATAACAAACAACCAGACTAAAACATAATTACAAACCACAGACAGGGGAACACAAGACTAACAAAGTGGAGACAACAGATAATAAACACAACAAACACAACTGACAATAAATAACAATAAGTTGGTGTGTGAGCTGATGATTGGCATCAGCCCACCGGGTGGCAATGTAGACTGAGGGTTATTGTTAATGGGAGGTACTTGTGAATAATATGACTGTCTGGTGGTCTGGGGCCAGGACCGGAGGAAGTGTTACAAATACACACAATTGTTAAAGGGATGCAGACCAGAGAAAGACTTTTGTCTTGTTTACATCGGGGTCAATTCATAATGACATTTTATGACATACACGACATACAGGTAGGTATACAGTACTGTTACATTTGTGACATACAAAATATGCAAATATACAGTAGGCCTACTGTTAAACAGAGATCCTAACAGAAAATATATACATACGAGGGGGAGGAAACTGTATACATTAGGAGGGGGTGGGTGGGAGGGTTCATACAGAACCAAGCTTTTCACTGTAATAATGTAAACTTGAACTTGAACAAAGGTTTGCGGTGAACACAAATCTAAGGATTGAAATAGTTTGCAAACGTTTGCCTTGGTCGTTAAACTTCTACGCACCTCGGAATGGTTGTTAACGTTAAACAAATAAAACTTCAAATTCACATTCAAGGTACTCAAACACGCTGATTGTCTTCCACTACGGTAGGTGGCGCTGTCGCGAAAACACACGATGGTCTCCTGCTGGGCCGCAGCCAAATGCCACATTCTCTGGTTCACACCAGTATCAGCCGCTTCCTGCCAATAGGGTCCAGCTGCAGCGCCGGAGAATCCTCTCAAGGGGTAAACCTGTGGCAGCCACGAACCTACTTTCTAAGCAGCTCGGAGGTGCGCTGTTTTAAGTGAGCGTGTGTTATTGGATTGAATGATTGATTGATTGATTGATTGATTGATTGATTGATTGATTGATTGATTGATTGATTGATTGATTGATTGATTGATTGATTGATTGATTGGTTGATTGATTGATTGATTGAAAACTTTATTAACAGATTGCAGAATGGGTACAGTACAGTACAGCTCAATACATACAATTGTTAAGGGGATGCAGACCAGAGAAAGACTTTCGTCTTGTTTACATCAGGGTCCCGCATTTTCAATTCATCGTAACATATATGACATACATGACATACAGATAGACAGTACTGCTACATCTATACATTTATGACATACCAGATTTGCAATTACAGTACTGTTTGTGATACAAAAAGAGTCCAGAAAAAAAAAAAAGTATATACATTTGACGTAGAAACTGTACATTGGATTGGGTAGGTGGGGGTGGGGGGGGACTGTACATTGGAGGTGGGGGGGGGGGGGGGGGGGGGTTGGGTAGGAGTGGGGGGGGGGGGTTGGGTAGGAGGGGTGGGTGGGGGACACTGTACAACTGTACAAACAAAACTGTACATTGGATTATTGACAAGACCATACTTGGTAATTTACTGTACATTGGAGGGGGTTGTGTTCGGACATTTACAGGGGCCAGTTTCAAGTTGCAGTCTCCCTTAGGTGTTTTTTGAGAGTGTTTTTGAAAGTGGGTAGTGATTCACATTCCTTTACAGCTTTGGGTAGGGCGTTCCACATTGATGTGGCATAATTGCGAAACGTGTTTAGTCCCTTGTTTGAGCCGAATCTGGGTTTAACATGATTTGTGGAGCTCCCTCTGGTGTTGTGATCGTGGTATTCACTGACCTTTGGGAAGTATTTTGTCATGTACATGGGTACCTGATTGATTGATTGATTGATTGATTGATTGATTGATTGATTGATTGATTGATTGATTGATTGATTGATTGATTGATTGATTGATTGATTGATTGAAAATACCGTCTAGAGTATAAATATGTTTTTATCGTTTTCTGCAGTATTTCCCAGGACGTGAGATATAGGCATAAATGCATATATTAGATTATCAAATGCCGTTTGATACCGATCCACGCTATATAAAAAATGTCAACTGTACATGGTCCTAAACGTTATGACTGATCATGCGCGGGTGAACGGGGGGGGGGGGGTCGTTTATAATTCCGTGATAGTCGTTAAATGCTTCATGTAGTATGGGTGATATATAGATCACAGCAGTTTGTATGGTTAATAATAAAGAAAAACGCTGAAACTCACGGCAGCTTCCTCTTAGCGTTGGGCGATGATACTGGAGCAAACAGATCCCAGTTATGTGATGGGGATCGAGTCGATCCATTTCCGGTTTGTATAATAATAATAACAGCCCAAATCATGTAGATTATTGAGTTATGGCAACGATCCATATCCACAGTGTGTGTCTTGAGTCCCGCGACTATAAACGAGTGGCCGGACGGAATTAGGGGACGGACCAAGCTGCAACGGGCATATCCGGTTTGGCAACTCGCCGATCAGCCACCAGGTGGCAGTATTGAAGCGTTGCAGAGTTGTGCTGAGTCCCGCAGCATCTGACAAGGCTCCATGAGTGAAATATGAATACCATGGTGAAAATATGAAATATGATCAGAATAACGTTGTACGCCGTGATCTGGCAGAATTCGCAAGTGTTAATGTCCGCCTTGTTTCGAACTGGTTATGCATTGGCCCTCTTTCGAAGTGGGTTATGCTTAGAGTTTGGAATCAGGGCTGGTGGTCTATCGCCCTGCTCTAAAGATAAACTCTAAGCACAACCGACTTCGAAAGAGGGCCAAAGCATAACCAGTTCGAAACAAGGCGGACAATTTTCAATCAATCAATCAATCAATCAATCCAATAACACACGCTAATTTATGCAAATTACATGTCGTCAGCTTGTGACTGCAACTTGTTCCTGTTTGCGGACGACTCAGCCCTGCTGGTCTCTGACCAGAACAAGTTACAGGTTGAAAAAACCCTCAGCTCAGAACTAGGCAAAATCTGCATATGGCTCACTGATAACAAACTATCATTACACATGGGCAAAACAGAGTCCATTCTCTTCAGTTCAAATAACAAACTCAGCAAGACCGACGGCTTCTTAGTTACAGTAGGTGACAATATTGTCACAAGGAAAGACGAAATTACCTACCTGGGTTCCATCCTAGAGACAAAATGGCATCCAAGGTAATAAAAAAAGTCAACCAACGAACTAGATTCTTGTACCGGATCTCCTCTCTGATAAACAAGAATACCCTGAAGACTCTGGCAGGAGCACTCTTTCAAGGGTACTACGACTATGCTTGCACCTCATGGTACCAAAGCACCTCAAAGGCGATAAAAAACAAAATTACAAACATCTCAAAACAAACTGGTCAGACTACTGCTTGACTTTACTCCTAGAACCCACCTCACCCCTGCCCACTTTGACAACCTAGGATGGCTTAGAGTAGACGACAGAGTACAGCAACTTGCAATGGGCCTGGTCTACAAGATACACTACACGACCAAGGTACCCATGTACATGTCAAAATCTACACGACCACAACACCAGAGGGAGCTCCACAAATCATGTTAAACCCAGATTCGGCTCAAACAAGGGACTAAACACGTTTCGCAATTATGCCACATCAATGTGGAACGCCCTACCCACAGCTGTAAAGGAATGTGAATCACTACCCACTTTCAAAACCACTCTCAAAGAGCACCTACGGGAGGCTGCTATTCGAAACTGGCCCCTGTAAATGTCCTAACCCAACCCCCTCCAATGTACAGTAAATTACCATGTATGGTTTTGTCAATATTCCAATGTACAGTTTTGCTTGTACAGTGTCCCCTACAGTGCCTTATGTCCTAAAGACCTATATGTCCCTATACCATAAATGTCTATATGAATTGAAAATGGGGGACCCTGATGTAAACAAGACAAACATCTTTCTCAGGTCTGCATCCCCTTAACCAGGCATGCGTTCTTCATGGGACATGATAAGTACTCGCTATTTGCATATCAATAACGCCGGTCGTCAGGTGTGTTAAATACGTTCTCAGATACATTCACACCTAACTTGTTGTGAAGACATGTGTTACATTCCATTCGTAGGCACTTTAGTCTGTGCTCAAGCGAGGGGACATTAAGGAGCGCGCACGCGCCGTGGTGCGTGCAACCCCCGATGATTTCAATAACGCACCACTGCCCTTAACAATTGTGTGTATTGAGCTGTACTGTACTGTACCCATTCTGCAATCTGTTAATAAAGTGTTCAATCAATCAATCAATCAACCAATCAATCAATCAAACGCTCACTTAAAACAGCGCACCTCCCAGCTGCTTCTATAGAAAGTAGGCTCGTGGCTGCCACAGGCTTACCCCTTGAGAGGATCCACCGGCGCTGCAGCTGGACCCTGCTCCTTCCTGCAGTGAGTGAGGTCCTGCTGCTGCTGCTGCTCCTGCTGCTCCTCTGTGCTGCTCGTGTCTCTGGTGGGACCGACCTCTGAGCCCCGTCCTCCTGCTGATGGAGGCTCGGCAGGTAGTGACTGACATGTGTTTTCTAGCTGCATGGAGAGAGTGTCGGAGGGGAGTTCTCCGTGATGTTATCTGTGTTGTTAGCAGCGTCCACAGCTGCTGCGTATCGTCGTGGTGGTTGATGTTGGCTAGTTAGCAACATTAGCTCTCTCTCTCTCTCTCGTCTGGTTTATTTGTTGTCGGTCTTGCTCCACGTTCATTCCAATAGTTATTTTCGTTACTGTTAGTAGTTTTCCTTCTGTATCTGGAGCTAGTATCTTCTTAGCTGGTACCTCTGTATCTGGAGCTAGTGTTACTGTGTTATCTAATGTACAGTTTCTACGCCTAATGTATATACTCTTTTCTTTCTGGACTCTTTTTGTATCACAAATACAGTACTGTAATTGCAAATCTGGTATGTCATAAATGTATAGATGTAGCAGTACTGTCTATCTGTATGTCATGTATGTCATATATGTTACGATGAATTGGAAATGGGGGACCCTGGTGTAAACAAGACGAAAGTCTTTCTCTGGTCTGCATCCCCTTAACAATTGTATGTATTGAGCTGTACTGCACTGTACCCATTCTGCAATCTGTTAATAAAGTTTTCATTCATTCATTCATTCATTCATCTTAGCTGGTACCTCTGTATCTGGAGCTAGTGTTACTGTGTTATCTTAGCTGGTACCTCTGTATCTGGAGCTAGTGTTACTGTGTTATCTTAGCTGGTACCTCTGTATCTGGAGCTAGTGTTACTGTGTTATCTTAGCTGGTACCTCTGTATCTGGAGCTAGTGTTACTGTGTTATCTTAGCTGGTACCTCTGTATCTGGAGCTAGTGTTACTGTGTTATCTTAGCTGGTACCTCTGTATATGGAGCTAGTGTTACTGTGTTATCTTAGCTGGTACCTCTGTATCTGGAGCTAGTGTTACTGTGTTATCTTAGCTGGTACCTCTGTATCTGGAGCTAGTGTTACTGTGTTATCTTAGCTGGTACCTCTGTATCTGGAGCTAGTGTTACTGTGTTATCTTAGCTGGTACCTCTGTATCTGGAGCTAGTGTTACTGTGTTATCTTAGCTGGTACCTCTGTATCTGGAGCTAGTGTCTTCTTAGCTGGTACCTCTGTATCTGGAGCTAGTGTTACTGTGTTATCTTAGCTGGTACCTCTGTATCTGGAGCTAGTGTTACTGTGTTATCTTAGCTGTCGTCTGTTCACATCCTATTGTAACCGAGAGATTTGTACTTGTGATCTTGCCACGGGATTTTCTAAATAAGAGTATTGATATCAACCGATCTGTTTACGTTGCATTGATCCTATTGGATTATTGATAATTAGATTGATGTATCCATCTGGATCCTTGTATCATCCCACCCCTAGTAGCCACTCTGCCGGACTAGGAAGGGAGGGGTTTTAGTTTGTGTGTGGTGTGATAATTAACAATGTTGACATTTAATTTAGAATTTTAGACTTTAGTTTTACAACTGAAATAACATTTTTGTTATTACAGAGGGAGTAAAGTACAGGTAAAAAGGTACCGATATCGATTCCCAGGTACTGGTACCGGTATCGGTTCAAATGTGAACGGTCCCCAACCCTAGTTGTAGGTGAAGAGGTATTCAGTGTGGTTCTGACACTGGGTCTGTAGTAAACAGATGAGCATCACGTTCTGTTCAAGTAATGTAACGTGACATGAGTAATAACGTTATTATTTGAAATGATGTAATCTTATTGAGCTCAATAGGGCACAATAAATTACTTTGCTCCTCGATGTCATACATCACTCTCCCAGCAGCTTCCTGTGGGGGGCAGGTGTGGAAGTAAGTAGGCTGATTATGGTGATTTGTGCGTCGCCCTCCCTGCCACAGGTGATTTTATTTTTTGCATACATTTTTTACAAAATAATGATGTAGGATAAATATAATTATAAAAAAAAATCCTGCCTCTGAATATCATAGTCCAATCAGCAGCAGTATCTAATTTAGTTCTAGAATGAATCTCAGAATCACTGTTTGACACTCCATGGGGCGACTCCCCTCTGGATGCTGATCGCCCCTCAGTCCTCTCCTACATTCATGTGTTGGCATTTTATTTTTCAAACACCACAACCTCCAATGCATTTCTATGGCTTGTTTTAGTGCAAGCCCTTACGTGCTTTCATCATACGTAACGTAAGTCATACTAGGCTGAGCGCGTGGCATTCATTTGACATGAAATATACATTATTCACAGTATCCACATAAGGTGCAGTATGCCTAAGGTAGTGTTATTGTCCTCCTTGGGTTCCTATTAGTCCTAGGTCAATGTCTGGCAGCAGTCGCTGCCCCCTGTTGTGGAGCCTGATGGCCGCTGGTATGAAGGACTGTCCAAGGCGGTTAGTTGAGTGTCGGGGGGTATGAGTCTGTGGCTGAACGTGCTTCTCATCTTGACTAGCTCGTCGTAGAGGGGGTGGTAGGGGTTCTCCATGATGGCAGCCAGCTTCCTTCTCATCCCCCTCTCTGCCATCACCTCTAGTCTAGGTAGCTCGACTCCCACCACAGAGCTAGCCTTCCTCACCAGCTTGTTGAGCTTGTTGGTGTCCCTTGAGTTGATGTAGCCTCCCCAGCATGCCACAGCATAGAAGAGGACGCTGGCCACTACAGACTGGTAAAATGACTGCAGCCATTTATTGCACACGTTGAAGGACCTGAGTCTCCTCAGGAAGAACAGCCTGCTCTGTCCCTTCCTGTAGAGGGCCTCTGTGTTATCCAACCAGTCCAGTTTATTGTTCAGGTGTACCCCAAGGAACTTATGAGTCCACCACCTCCACCTCCTCCCCTCGGATGGTGAATGAATGAATGAATGAAAACTTTATTAACAGATTGCAGAATGGGTACAGTGCAGTACAGCTCAATACATACAATTGTTAAGGGGATGCAGACCAGAGAAAGACTTTCGTCTTGTTTACACCAGGGTCCCCCATTTCCAATTCATCGTAACATATATGACATACATGACATACAGATAGACAGTACTGCTACATCTATACATTTATGACATACCAGATTTGCAATTACAGTACTGTATTTGTGATACAAAAAGAGTCCAGAAAGAAAAGAGTATATACATTAGGCGTAGAAACTGTACATTGGATTGGGTAGGTGGGGGTGGGACTGTACATTGGAGGTGGTGGGGGGGGGGGGGGGGGTTGGGTAGGAGTGGGGGGGGGGGGGGGGGGTTGGGTAGGAGGGGTGGGTGGGGACTGTACATTGGAGGTGGTTGGGTGGGTGGGGGGGGGGGGGGGTGGGTAGGAGGGGTGGGTGGGGGACACTGTACAACTGTACAAACAACACTGTACATTGGATTATTGACAAGACCATACTTGGTAATTTACTGTACATTGGAGGGGGTTGTGTTCGGACATTTGTAGGGGCCAGTTTCGAGTTGCAGTCTCCCTTAGGTGTTTTTTGAGAGTGTTTTTGAAAGTGGGTAGTGATTCACATTCCTTTACAGCTTTGGGTAGGGCGTTCCACATTGATGTGGCATAATTGCGAAACGTGTTTAGTCCCTTGTTTGAGCCGAATCTGGGTTTAACATGATTTGTGGAGCTCCCTCTGGTGTTGTGATCGTGGTATTCACTGACCTTTGGGAAGTATTTAGTCATGTACATGGGTACCTTGGTCGTGTAGTGTATCTTGTAGACCAG
The DNA here is from genome assembly GCF_963971535.1 of Notolepis coatsorum. Classification (NCBI taxonomy): domain Eukaryota; kingdom Metazoa; phylum Chordata; class Actinopteri; order Aulopiformes; family Paralepididae; genus Notolepis; species Notolepis coatsorum. The sequence continues at coordinate 103,005,517 of NC_140182.1, read as the reverse complement.
GCCCATTGTAAGTTGCTGTACTCTGTCGTCTACTCTAAGCCATCCTAGGTTGTCAAAGTGGGCAGGGGTGAGGTGGGTTCTAGGAGTAAGGTCAAGCAGTAGTCTGACCAGTTTGTTTTGAGATGTTTGTAATTTTGTTTTTAGCGCCTTTGAGGTGCTTTGGTACCATGAGGTGCAAGCATAGTCGTAGTACCCTTGAATGAGTGCTCCTGCTAGAGTCTTCAGTGGTGATGGGAATCGGGGGGGGGGCCTCTTCTTGCCAAGTGCAATGGTTGGCACAATGTGCGATGGTGAGGATAAAATGAATATTAATTAAACGTGAATGCATAGGGGAATAGGAGAGGGTGTTTTAATGCAACTGTTCTCCATTTTGACGCAAATACACCAGAATCGTCATTTAGAAATGAGATCGCATAGACGTATGAATCGAGATCGCGTTTTTATCGTGCAGCCCTATTTGCAATTGAATATTTCTAAATGCTTTACTAGTATCCTCAGGTCACATGGGTAGTTGCCTCTTTGACACCACCGGCACCTACTGAATAGCCAGAATAGGAGATGAGCCATGAAGTTTATTTATGTCTATAAATTAGGGTTGGACAGTATATACGGTATAAACGGTATGAATTTGCGCTATGGTATGGATTTTGACTATACCTTCATACCTTGTGACCGGTAGACTAGAGCAGCTAGTCACAGCAGTAGCAATGACGTTAACGTTACTTGAAGATTCACTCGACGTTTGCAGTGATCGTTGCATATTGTTTAATTGTACTGAGTTTTTCTCCACTTGCTCATGGACCTTGCCATATTTCTTCTTTATTTCAGATCCCCATTAGTCACTGCCTCAGCAGTGACTATTCTTCCTGGAGTCTAGATACAAACATATAAAAATCAAACAAGAATAATCAATAAAACAACATAAAAACAAATATCAATAAAACACCAATAAAATATACAAACAAATATAGAACATTAAACAAATCAAAACCAGACATACAAACAAATGTAGAACAATAACAAATATACAAACATATAGAAACAAATCAAATATCAGGCGGCTGGATGGCGTAGCGGAGATTGCGTTCGTCACTAATGCAAGAGACTCTGGTCTCGACTCCCCGAGTCAGCATTGCCTGCGGCTTGGGCCAGTCGTCATACTATCTCAATTGGCAGAGGTAGCGGGTGGAAAGTCGATGGGTGGGGATTAGGGGTGGGACGATACATCGATCCAGATCGATATATCGATCTATTATAAATAATCAAATAGGATCGATACAACGTAAAAAGATCGATTCATATTGCGAGCATATCCGCCCGGCCGGAACAACAACATTAGCTCAGCGCAGCTCCGTGTGTAGACGTTAGATAGTATTGCTTCAGAGTCCGCCTATTTTGCCCGAAATAAGTGCCTGTTGTTTTTTTCCCCACAAGGGGTTAAATGCATCTAACATGCTTTCCATCCTCACCATTCCTTTATGCCCATGTCGCGTTAAATACCTAAATTAACGTTGCGTTAGCGTGAGCTAACTAAGCTAAGCAGCTAACCATGAGAGGAGGGAGGAGAGGGGACTTGGGAAAGAGCAGGGGTGGGGGCACTGGGCAGTCTACCTTTCTGTGGGGGACTGGGTTGAGGGGCATTCTGTGTGTGTGTGTGTTACTGAGGATGGACAGATAATGTTGATATTTAAACATGAATACATAATATATGTATTCATGATCATCATGCAACATAAAACAATTGTAGGAAGTTTGGGAGAGGAAGGGGTTTTAGCTTGCGTGTTGTGAGTTCCAAAACATTTTACTTAAAGTTTAAAGCTCAATATATAAAAAGTGAACAGGAGGTCTATTTGTATTAAAAACAATAGATTGTTTTTCATTTAAATGTCTGGAAGAGCTCAAAAATAAAAACATCAATTGATATTTCCGTAGCCTTTTTTTAGTTGATCTAAATGTGACTGATTGTGTTAAATGGGCACATAATATCGCCTCATATCGATCGCAGGCACCTGAATCGTATCGTATCGTATCGTGGCAGACTTTGTGATATCGGCAAATATCGTATTGTTGTCCAAAGAATCGATATCGTATCGTGATGAAACTGGTGATTCCCACCCCTAGTGGGGATTGGACGTTGTGGACAGCGACTCCTACAGGTCGGTTTGGTGACGCCTGCACAGCAGAGACAGGAAGTATCGGGGGCAGCGTGAGCCTCCCACGCGTTACTCCTCACCACTGAGTTCGAGCTGTTGCTGTGAAAAGATGCGACAGGCTGCCTCCTCGTGTACCGGAGGGGACACGTGATGCAAGGCTTCTATCCTCACTACAGCCGACCATTGGGAGGCATAGTCTAGCAACGTTCACGACAGGGGAGGGGAGAATTGGCAATACGAAATTGGGATCGGAGAAAAATAGAAAATAGGGAGAAAAAGTGGATAAAAAAAATCAAATATCAATAAAACAACAAACGGAGACAACTCAGAGAGAACTAAAAACGTGCTCAAAAACAGCACGACATTCCATACACTAATACTCCTCATAACCACTAGACAAAGACATTCCAAATCAATACATAACCCAACACAAGAACCCAACCTTAAAATGACCAACGGCATTGACACTTTAATTCACGGTGGATTAAAAACATGTTTGTTTTATAATGCTCAATCTCAGCAGGAGGATACCGCACGTGTTGTTGATAAATTACGTCATATGGTATCGGAGCATAGATTTGACACATACTCACCGATACCAGCATTTTAGGCTGTATTGGAGGCATTTCCGATACTGGTATCGGTATCGGAACAACTCTAGTCTTGGCAGGGTGAACCGACCCCTCAAGGCTTGTCTAGTGCCTTAGCCACCAGCTGCGAAAAGAGGCACACAGGTTTATGTAAAGTATAAATATTTCTCATAAACAAAATAAGACTACTAGTCTCTCATTGACTCTCATCCATGACCGTTCCTTGTGCATTTTTTCAACATTGTTTCTAATTGAGCTATGCAATGCAAGTCTTGCAGCTCTATTTTGAGTAAGCTGTATTATAGTTTTGGCATTTCAATTTGGCTAAGGAAGCTGAGAGGAGACTTGCTTTAGCGCAGCAACGGGCTAACGTTAGCCGCTAAGCTAACGTGACTCTGCGGCACCAGTTCCATTAGTGAGGAAAAGGGGGGGGGGGGTTATATTGACGAGGCTTGACAACAGAGGTTCAAAGATAACTTCACATTTATTGGCTATTCGTTTCTTTATATCGCTTTATCCATCGGGCATCCCGTTTCCAACTGTGTTGACAATGACATCCTGGGACCTGGTGTGACATCATCAACTACTCTCTGGTAAACAAGAATACCCTGAAGACTCTGGCAGGAGCACTCATTCAAGGGTACTGCGACTATGCTTGCACCTCATGGTACCAAAGCACCTCAAAGGTGCTAAAAACAAGATTACAAACTGGTCAGACTTCTACTTGACCTTACCCCTAGAACCCACCTCACCCCTGCCCACTTTGACAACCTAGGATGGCTTAGAGTAGACGACAGAGTACAGCAACTTGCAATGGGCCTGGTCTACAAGATACACTATACGACTAAGGTACCCATGTACATGTCAAAATACTTCCCAAAGGTCAGTGAATACCACGACTAGGGATGCACCGAAATTTCGGCTACCGAAAGCTTTCGGCCGAAAATGGCAAAAAATTGCCTTTCGGCTTTTGGCCGAAAGAGTTTTTTCACCGAAAATATAATACCGAAACAGAAACAACCTGTAACCTAACGCGTGTTGTTGTGATGATGTCGCACTGTCGGGAGTCGCGCTGTTTCTATGTAAACTCTGCGCGCAACGCGTCCAATAAATGCGTCTTTAACATCCTTATTTACTATATGCCCGTCGCGGTTAATCACTGAGTGATCTAATATGCATATTCTTCACAGCGAGAGGGGGGGGGGGGGGGGATAGTGTTTCTCACATTGACGCTGTCTGTCGTTGATAATATAATCTTTCTCGAGCATACACGTCGCGCGTCTACTGTGCCGAGTCAAGAGAGCACATTCAACTGGGGACTAGAAAGGTGCGCTCAGGACCCATAATAGTGATTATTTATTATTTAAGTTAAGTTTAGCCATAATCATATATTTTTCCATAATCATAATGTTCCACAACATTGGTAAAAAAATATCTATTCTATGAATCATTTTCGGCCTTTCGGCATTCGGTTTTCGGCCAACTGTTTTCTATTTTCGGAATCGGTCAAGAATTTCCCATTCGGTGCATCCCTAACCACGACCACAACACCAGAGGAAGCTCAACAAATCATGTTAAACCCAGATTCGACTCAAACAAGGGACTAAACACATTTCGCAATTATGCCACATCAATGTGGAACGCCCTACCCAAAGCAGTAAAGGAATGTGAATCCCTACCCACATTTAAAACCGCTCTTAAAGAGCACCTACGGGAGGCTGCTATTCAAACCTGGCCACCGTAAATGTCCAAACCCCCCCACCCCCTCCTAATAGACGGTCTCCTCCCCACCATATGTATATATTCTCTCCCCGCCGTATGTATATTTCTCTCCCACCCCCTCCAAATGTACAGTCTCCACCCCACTGCATGTATATTTCTCTCCCACCCCCCACCCCCTCCAAATGTACAGTCTCCTCCCCACTGTATGCATGGCCGCCTAGTTATAGTTGAAAGTGGGGGTGCAATCTTTATTTTTTATTTTTAATTTTTTTGGCAGGCAAGGGGTGGTTTTTTTCAGATATATCTTTTTCATTTAATGAACCTGTACGTGCAATTTCCTGCAATATAGAGCCTTCAATCTTGACTAATAAAGCTGCTCTTTTCACTATAAAACTCAGTTTATATTGCAGTATGATAGCCAATTACTATAATAATAATAATATATTAATATATATATATACTGTATATATACTGTATATTGATTTTTCGCTCTTTTATTTTTATTAAATCAATCTCCTTTCAAATAGGCCAAGTTTTTAATAAGAAAGAGAGAAAAAATACCAACAAGGAACAATAACAGGGTCTGCTGTAAATATAGCCTATTTTGTGTCTTAATTTGTTATGTTATCCTACACTTTAAGCTGTCTGATATTTCCATTACCTGTAACTCTTGGGTCTCTTTCTCTCCTTCTCTGCCTCCTCCCTGAGTCTGCACAGTCACCATATCATTCTACATTAAGGAGAGCAATACACTTATGAATACACTGAACCGGTTTGAATACACAATCTTTATGCTACTCTGTAAAGAAAGGGAGAGAGGGGGGATATATAATCCAAGTATTTGTGTCTTAATTTGTTATGTTATCCTACACTTTAAGCTGACTGTCTGATATTTCCATTACCTGTAACTCTTGGGTCTCTTTCTCTCCTTCCTGAGTCTGTACAGTCACCATATCATTCTACATTAAGGAGAGCAATACACTTATGAATACACTGAACATCATTATGAAACATTTCTATTGCACCCTTACTTACAATTCATTATGAATTGAAAATGGGGAACCCTGATGTAAACAAGACGAGTCTTTCTCTGGTCTGCATCCCCTTAACAATTGTGTGTATTGAGCCCTACTGTACTGTACCCATTCTGCAATCTGTTATTGATTGATTAAAAATGTTATTAACATATTGCAGAATGGGTACAATATAGTACGGCTCAATACACACAATTGTTAAGGGGATGCAGACCAGAGAAAGACTTTTGTTTTGTTTACATCAGGGTCCCCCATTTACAATTCATAATGAATTGTAAGTAAGGGTGCAATTAACACCGTGCAATCCATTATTTGTGGAGCCCGCCCTTTAAGTCTTTGAGCTATTAGGCTACTAGGGTTCTTACTTTGCGTTTTGGTGTACTGAAAAATGCTCCGATGTCTGTATTCTTTCTTTTTTCTGCCATGTTACCTGGTTGGCTGGACACACACACACACACACACATTTTCATTTCAGGTATTGTACCTTAAGATAATTGAACATCTTGATTTACCGTAAATCCTCAAATATAGGACGGGTCTTCTATTTACCTCAGCTGCAATAATAAGGTAATTTATAGGCCTGATATTCTATAGTTATAAAAAAAAGTTGAAGTCCAAGGCAGCTCTACACATTTTTAAAAGCCTTTATTTAATGGCTCACATTATTTATATCATTTAAAAGAAACCAACATGTTTCGGCCTACATAGGGCCTTCATCAGGGTATAGATAACTAGGGCTGCAACGATTAGTCGACATAATCGACGACGTCGATTATAAAAAATCGTCGACGAGAAATTGTTGTGTCGATTAGTCATAAAAAAAAAAAAAAAAAAATTAATTATTATTATTATTCTTTTCTTTTTGTGCACTACCTATCTTTGTGAGAGTGGCTTCTCAGGGTTCCAGACAACATCATAACATGATGATCCCATAGCAAATTTTGGACATTGAAAACATTGTTCCCCTGCAGGAGATGATGATCAGACTAGACACACAATACATTACACACGCACTCCTCTCACTCACACACAGCGATCAGAGTAAGACACACACATACACACTCCTCTCACTCACACACAGCGATCAGAGTAAGACACACACACATACACACTCCTCTCACTAGTCTCACACACAGCGATCAGAGTAAGACACACACACATTCACACTCCTCTCTCTCACACACAGCGATCAGAGTAAGACACACACACATTCACACTCCTCTCACTCACACACAGCGATCAGAGTAAGACACACACACATACAGGGGGCGCAATTAAAGCCCGCCGCCCGCCAGGGGCGCTCAGTTTTTACCTTTGGCGCTTGCCACTGAGAGCCCTGCCCGCCGTGTGGCGTGTGGACGTGTAGTTCATAACTATACTCTTATTTTGAAAATCTGTGCGGGTCTCATTTCCGGCCCAAGCGCAGCTAGAGTCATAATATCGATGGCTCCGGCAGTTAGCAGCATTCGGTTCGTATGATATTCTTATTTTGAAAAAAAACGTGGCAACGAGTCATATCCGCCCAGCCCTGCAGCGGGATACTATTGGCTTCTGCTCGTATCAACACAGAGCGGCGGACCGCAGCTCTAGTGCCACTGCTAACGTTAAGCTCTCATAATGGTAGCAGCTCGCCTGCAGCATCTAGTGCTAACGTTAAGCTATCAGAATGGTAGCAGCTCGCCCGCAGCTCTAGTGCTAACGTTAAGCTCTCAGAATGGTAGCAGTCTGCTCTAGTCTAGATCGGACCTCCATGAGCTGCATAATACCTCCGTTCCCTCGTTAGCTAGCTCGCGTTAGCTAGCTCACTTAGATCGATCTGTCCCAGTAAACTAAATTGTCTTAACGTTATCTACCGGGCTAGCAGTAGCTACAGATAGCTCCTGATATCAATGTCTTATAACATTGATTGAATGCGTATTCTAGCTGAGGGCATGTTGAATGTGATTTGACAAAATAACCGTAACGTTAAAATTGGGTCCAGCTGCATCGCCGGAGAATCCTTGCATGCTGAATGTAGGGTCTAGCTGAATATAGGGTCTAGCTGCAGGGCCGGAGAATCCTTGCTGGAGCTGGAGGCTACTCAAGTATACACACAGACAGTGGAGCTGTTTGCAGATAGCAAGCATTTTGACTTATTGCGTGGTGGCGATGTCTCGCAGATAATACAACTACAAGTATGATTATATAATATATATTTTATTAAAAAAAAAAAATTTATATAAAATATATATATATATTTTTTTAATCAAAACATTTTTGGCAGGTAAGAAATATGCTTGGCGGGTAGACTCTTCCCATCTACCCGCCACTGGCCGGTGAGTCAAAAAGTTAATTTCGCTCCCTGCACACATACACAAATCACACAGTACACACCTCTCACTCACACAGCGATCAGAGTAAGACACACACACATTACACAGTACACACACTCCTCTCACTCACACAGCGATCAGAGTAAGACACACACACATACACACACACACGGACTCCTCTCACACACAGCAAACAAAAGTTATTTAAAGTACACTTCCACTTTAATTTGTATTATTTAATTTATTTATCTTGTTATGAGTGATTGCTGTATTGTTCTTCAAATACATTTTCATTTAAAGTGGCTTAAAGATCCAAATTCAAATGTTTCATGAGTCATTATTTTAATTTGCTATGGGATCATCACGTTATGATGTTGTTGTTTGGTCCTGACAAGAGTCTCAAAGTCTGGGGTGATGGTAGACAAGCAACTCTGAGGTCATGCTCAATGTCCAATCTGTTCCTCTGCTCTGTCTTCAGCTGGACCAGAGCTGAGAAGCCACTTTCACAAAGATAGGTAAAAAAAAAAAAGTTTTTTTTTTTTTTTTTTTTTTTTTTTTTTACAAAAAATAATCGGCAGATTAGTCGACTACCAAATTAGTCATTAGTTGCAGCCCTATAGATAACTAAGACCAAACAAAACTCTGACTAATATAGAGAATCCAGGGCCCTCATTCACCAACGTGACTTACGCACAGATATGTGCTTAAGCTGTGCGTACGACCATTTCTAAGCAAATAGTGGGATTCATCAATTTCAACTTGAACTTGACTTCGTGCTTATATTTACGCACAGCTCGGAGCATGCATAGCTGACGCCCAGTGGTAGAACATCGTTACTACGGCATAAGCGCTCCTCAGTTCTGCATTAGTTTCAAGGCGGAAATAAGCTTCCGTGCATTAGTGTTCAACTTCTGTATGACCCGTAATTCATTATAGTTCATTGTAAAATAGCGACAGTAGTGTAATTATAACGGGCTCACACGCGAACAAGAGGTTGGCCTGCTTGTTTGGCAAGGGGGGGCAGACGCAAAACACCAACCTCCAAACGCGATTAAATATTGTTTCAAATAAAAAGCGAATTATTTTGTGTCATGTTTCCAAATAAGATTGGTCACGAAATGCTTTCTACTTCAATTTGTTGGTTAGAATAGATGACCTCCGTTGAAACTTCACTGAGACTAACAGTCTATTTGTGAGCTCCCGCACAGATGTGATGATAATAATAATAACAATAATAATAATAGCTTCATTTTATATAGCGCCTTTCAAGAGACCCAACATAGTGGACAGACACACAACATATAAATATGATGATGGAATTCATTCAAGATCCTCTCCACCCTCGGGTCTTTGCCACCGGCACGGTCCATCGTGATATTGGAGATGGATCGAGCAATAGACTGTTACTGTAGCTGTCAAAGCTCCATCACAAATGCAGTTATGTGAATAGAAAGGGATTCCACTCAGTCAATGTTGCGATGCGCATTTGCCTGATACATGTTGTTGCTGCATGCCGGGAGGAAGGCGATGCTGAATGTTTTCAATTCATTAAATAAAACTGATACTTTTTGCAAGGGTTTACTGACTGTCATACAAATAATCAACCAACTACATACTGTAACTTTTCAGTGCACGTTCTTATTTACATTGTGACAACAGCCTTGTGAGTTCCCGCAGTGACCCGCACACAGACATGATGGAATTCAAGTTCATGTTTGTATTGATCACATATAGGCAGGCTACACATGGCGTATCTGCTACATCATACATGGCAGTAAGATTCATTGTTCTTGTATATGCTCTCGTATTATTGTTTATGTAGGCTACCCAATACTGACATCAAAATAGATTGTAGTATGCCTCTAGAAATCATATGCAGCAGGTAGAAAATTGACTGGAGATCCATCGCGATTTGGAATCAAATTGAGGAGAACTTTAATCCCTAGGTATTAATCAAACAACACGGGAAAAGGCAGTCATATTCCAGCGCGGTCTTTATTAGCCGACAACAAAATAGATGCCTCTAAAAATCATATAGCCAATCGAACACAACTAATAAAGGCATTCATATTACAGCACGGTTATAATGACACACAACCAACGCCAAACAGTGGTCAACGAACGGTCTTTATTAGTATTTTGAGCTGTCCAGGCAGAATTGCAGCAATGGTCTTAGGGAGCCGTTGATATCTGACATCACCGTTTACAAATCCGCCTTTTATTTATCCCATAATACGCGATAGTGTCTTCTTGGTTCGACAGCAGTGAATTCTCCGTGGAGTTTCCGTGGAGTTCCGTGGAGAGTTCCGCTCGGGTCAGTCCATTATTTCACATCCCATGGGGGGTGTTCCCTCACTTTCATGACCATATATGGATAATCATGCACGAGCATTGACGGTAGAACAAAGTGGTATTCATCAACACGGAGGAGCATAGAGCCTGCGTACGCAGTGTGTGATGAATCCCGACTTCCCTGTGCGTACACTAGTTCTACATTCCGTGCTTACGTGTGGAAATAGGTCATGTTCTACGCACACATTGATGAATGAGGGCCCAGGCCTTTATTAGAGAGGCTTATATAAGAGGCAGGCCTTAATTTCTAAAAATGACACTCATGGACATAATCCCTTCACTTTTATTGCATTATTATTATTATAAAAAAAAAAAAATTGGGGGGCCCTCGTCACTAAAGGCCCACGGGCCGCGGCCGTCGTTAATCCGGCCCTGCTCATCTGCCATAGCGAACGTTAAAATTTGCAAACGGAAGTCAACGTTATCCAGCTGACGACACCACATAACTAGATATATGACAACGTTAGCTAGCGGCTAGCACTAAAGCTAACGCCAACCAGAGGGAAACTTTGTTATTATTATTATTATTATTGGTATGACCAGATGGCATTTCGGACCGTGAAACAATTTTATTGTATAGTTTGTTCGAACAACTGAACTTACTTAGTGGAAGATCCTGCTGTTGACTTGTGACTAAAGTGTTCACGCTGCCTGCCTGCGTACCAGTTTACACCTGGAGGCTGCCTGCAGCGCTGTGAGACTGGAGTGCGCGTCCGCTCTGTCTGCTGGGGGCTGGATCAAACCATATCGAGCAGGGGGGTGTCGCAATCTTTGGAAACTTAAAAACTTGCTATTAAGTGTCATTGCGTATTATTAATTTGATTGAAATTACGTAGTTATGGTTAGATAATATTTATATATTGGGGGGGGGGGGATATATCATATGATCAAAAAGTGAGGGAGCAAAGGGACAAGTTTGCTCCCCCAAGTTCAATACTGGTAGAGCACCCGCTTCGCCTGCTCCATTACGTAGGCGCCTATGACTGTATGTATATATTCTCACCCCACCGTATGTATATTTCTCTCTCTCCCACCCACCCACCCCCTCCTAATGTACAGTCCCCTCCCCATCATACAGTATGTATATACTCTGTCAGGATCTATGGGTAACAGTACTGTATATTTGCATATCGTATGTTAGTGATGCACCGATGTGAAAATTGTGGCCGATACCGATAACCGATATTAATATTGCTGTTCTGGCCGATACCGATATTTACCGATGTCGATATCTCTGTATAGAAAACACTTTTTATGATAATCAAATAAAGAGCTATTTTCCAAAACGCAATTTTTTTTTAACTTTTGTAACTTATTTTCAGAAATGACTGATATTTTGAAACTATTTAAGGCCAAAACATGTAAAAAATAAAAATAAAGTTCTTGGACAGCCCTTCTTTGTAGTTCAGAATCTCCTGTCTAATGTTAGTGGTCTTGGGCGTCTTTGGCCTTGCTGGACGACTGGCACTGAAAAACTTGAACCTAGGCCGCTTTGCCAAGGGTGTCTCTGCTGAAGCCATGTTTTCCAGTTCCTCATCATCGGTCACCTGCTCCACTCGCACTTCCACTCTTCGGGACATGCTGTGAGCAATGTAGTCTTCTGCCTTTCGTAGAAGATCCTGCATTCCCTCGTCTTCATTCTCAATAAGGGTCTCAGCTGATACATGGGGGTCAACACAACATGCTGCTGCAGCAAGAGGAGAGAACTTGACGGCTGTGACGTCAAGGAAAACGCTGACACGATTGTGCATGTTGAAAAGCATCTTCTGTGCCAGTGAAGCTGCCTCTCTGTAGGTTCTAGCATGAGCTACATTGAATTCAGACAGATGACTTTTGAGATCCAAAAGAGCAGGCACAACGAGGGAAAGCGATTGGGTGTCACTTTGCAGCATCTTTGTGTGCTCAGCAAATGGCAGTAGAAGGTCTCGCAGCATGCCAATCTTCTGCCACTCACTGGGCTGCAGGCTGTCCCCGCTCATGGATTCCGCTACTGCTGTGACGTGGTCCTTGAGTTGAAGACAACGCGCCATCATGGCGTGACAACTGGACCATCTGGTGGGACAGTCTTTGAGGAGGATGAGACCAGACCTCTGCAGCAAGCGCTCTGTGGCCACAGATGATTTGCTGAACTGGTTGACCAGGTGCCTTGTTTTGTCCAGCAGTCTTGGGATTGAGGCTTCCTTGTTCAGCAGCATGTTTACTACAAGCTGGAGGGTGTGCACAACTAGAGTTGTTCCGATACCGATACCAGTATCGGAAATGCCGCCGATACTGCCTAAAATGCGAGTACCCTCTAATTCTGCGCTCCAATACCATATGACGTAATTTATCAACAACACTGCGGTCTGCTGAGTGAGCATTATAAAACAAACATGTTTTTAATCGACCGTGAATTAAAGTGTCAATGCCATTTGTCATTTTAACAGCAGATACTTTCTTAAATGCCATCGTCCCGAGAGAGGGGTGTTGACGGGGAGCTCTGATGGGTTCACTTGCTGGTGTTATTAGCATTAGCTGAAGAGCAGCTAACCGAAAGCTAGTTTGAGCTTTAACGTTACCTTGGCTAAAGTTGGGGCTATTCATAATCCAGCAATAATGGCTGCAGACCTGCAAGCAAAGTACAGCGAGTTGGCACAGGAGTATTCCAAGGTAAATCACTTTTACACCAGTAACGTTAGATTTCCTTGTTTCCATCTAACGTTAGCTCATGCTAACCTAGCTCACGCTAACGTCATCACTGATCTAAGTTACCTCTCGCACACAATTAATGACATGTTGCCGACAGCCATATCGGTGACTGTTTAGCTTTTAGTGCCAAATGATAAGAGTCTGAGGCGGAGTCTCAAAAGAGAATGTTGAATATTTATTGTGCATAAAAAATCACAACAGAACCTCTACTACTAGTACTAACTGAAGTTACCGGAGCCTTCTGGATAGGAAGTGCGCAACAACATATAACGTCCGTGCGGAATCAATGTCCCAACAACCATTCCGTGGGTGAACTCATTGAGATAGTTGTCAATTAATGATACTAATACTAATCTATACAATCACCTGTTGTTGAATAAATACCATTACTTTATAGTTATTACTAAAAAACAGTATATATAAAACGGTAGCTGTAAATTTTTTTTTTAATAATTTTATATATATTTTTTTATGTATGCACTGGTATCGGATCAGTATCAGTATCGGCCGATACCCAAAGCTTGGGTATCGGATCGGGAAGGAAAAAATGGTATCCATTAGGGATGCCCCGATCACGTTTTTTGCCACCGATACCGATCACCGATCGTCGTGAGCCATATCGGCCGATACCGATCCGATACCGATTGTTTTTGATTAAAAAGAAATTAAATATTCTTTTATATAAAACGTTTTTTTTTTTTTATATAAAATATATATATTATATAATTAGACTTGTACTTGTATTATCTGCGAGACATCGCCACCACGCAACAAGTCAAAATGCTCGCTATCTGCAAACAGCTCCACTGTCTGTGTGTACTCTAGTAGCCTCCAGCTCAAAAAAGGATTCTCCGGCGCTGCAGCGGGACCCTATTGGTAACGTTATGCTTTGGTCATTTCACATTCAGCAAGCCCTCAGCTCGAATACGCATTAAATCAATGTTATAAGACATTGATATCAAGAGCTATCTGTAGCTACTGCTAGCCGGCTAGATGACGTTAAGACAGAACTTTAGTTCAATGGGACATTTCGTTTTGAACAGTAAACTAACGTCAGCTAACGCAAGCTAACGGAGGTATGAACATGGACTACTAGACTTTCTGGATCATTTGTTGATATCAGGAGCTATCGGTAGCTAGCCGGCTAAATACCGTTAGACAATGCCTACTAAACGTGAATAGTTGACTGGGTAATTTTGTTTAAACAGTAACGATAGCTAGGTAGCTAACGTTAGCGCAGGTCGAATGCACTACAGACTCGAGCAGGGGAGCCTCCTCTCAGTCCTCAGTGTTTACAAACTCTACACGGGGGCGGGCGGGGCTAGGGAGGAGGAGCAGCGGCAGTTTGCAGGTCGTGTGTGTCTGAGACAGACAGCGAGTGAGAGCTTCGCTTGATCGGTTTCCGCGATCGGCGAATATGACTCATTATCGGAATTCACAGATTGCATATTTAGACTGAGTATCGGCCGATAACGATCGGTGGCCGATCGATCGGGGCATCCCTAGTATCCATTGCTCCATAGGCATAGTCGTCCCTACATGATGGAGATAAAAAAAATACAAATGCATAGTTTAATCCATTTATTCTTTTTAACTTATTTATTCAATTCACAATGTTTAACCTTTTAACGTATTAACTTATTTATTATGTATATGAAATTCAATTATAACCAGTTACCTATTTATTATTATTCAAATGAATATAGAATTATTTCAACTTCAAGCACAGACTGACCCGTCAATGTCGTCCTCTCCTTCCTGCAGCACATCGTTGTTGTTCTCCTCAATGTCATCCTCTCCTTCCTGCAGCACATCGTTGTTGTTCTCCTCAATGTCATCCTCTCCTTCCTGCAGCACATCGTTGTTGTTCTCCTCAATGTCATCCTCTCCTTCCTGCAGCACATCGTTGTTGTTCTCCTCAATGTCATCCTCATTGTGCTCAGAGTCTGACTCCTCAGAAGTCGTGGCCTCTTCTCCTGCAGTACGGAACGGGAACGCAGCCACCATGTTGCTGCCATTGTCAGTGATCGTCGTGAGGATTTTCTCTTTTGGGATCCCCCAGGCTTCTATGCACTCCTCCACAAGCGCACTTATAGCTTGAGCAGTGTGGGGGTGAACCATTTCCTTCAGGTTCAGGAGAATATGTTCAGGCTTATTGTCTTCTGGGTTGAAATAACAAGCACTGATTGCAATGAAGGATGCAGTGAGACCCTTTTTGGACCTGTATGTCTAAACCTAAGGTTACTTTGCGTGCCATGGACAACCTTCTTCCACTGTACGTGCAGGGAGTGCTGTGCGGCCGATCCAGGCGACGACTGCCTCCTCTCTGCTTAGTTGCTCGAGGGAGTTCTGTTTGTACAAGGCGCCAAAGATATCACCTGTGGATGGAGGCTTTGGCTGTAGTGTCTTGGGTTTCTTCACATCTGCAATCTAAGACGGGAATAAATAAAGTCAGAACAGATGCAACTTCTGAAAAGTCTAACTCTTCCACTATAGGTCAGAGGTTACGTAGTAGTACCTGGGACTGTATATTCTAGGGTGACCATATTGTGATTTCCAAAAAAGAGGACACTGCCCACTCAGTGCCCACAGCCTCAAGATACTTAAAGTTGACTCAAAGATGCCTTATAATTTTAATATGTTTTAAAGTATGCCTCCTCTGTAACTATGGATATAAAATTATTATTTATATAACAAAATTATATCTCTATAACCAAAGTTACTCAACATGCTTTATTATGCCTAGTCATCTGACAAATCTCAAGAAAATAACTTAAAAATCAACTATAAATAACAAAATAGCTCCTTTCTTTCAAGCCTTACTAAATATGAATTCATGTTCTAAATAATACCTCTTTCTGTATAAAAAAATGCACCTTTAAGAAATTTAGCTTCGTATCTTTTCAATGTAATGTAAATTATAACAGTAACCTCACAAAGATACGAATTAATAAAGAAACTAATAGTAGTAACTTAGAGTGTAATATATCCACCACAAATGGCTCCATGATATACTAGTCCAGGGAACAAAATAAGTACGTGCCAAGCGCCAATGGCGGGCAGATTTAAGGTTTGGCGAGTAACAATGAGAGGTCTGCCCGCCACCTGGCGAGGAACAAAATAGTTCATATCGATACTCTTATTTTGAAAATCCTGTGGCGGGCGGGTCTCATTTCCGCCCCAAGCGCAGCTCCAGCTATAATAACTATTGCTCCAGCAGCTAGCAACGCTCAGTTCATATCGATACTCTTATTTTGAAAATCCTGTGGTGTCGTGACCCATATCCGCTCGGCTCACAACACAGCAGTACTCGTCTCAGTAGTAGCAGCAGTAGCGTCTGGAACACGCACATTGCAACAGAGCAAGACTAGTGTGCCTATTTCGCCACCCAAAACAAATCCCTGCTGTTTTATTCCGCAACGGGTCAAATGCATATAACATGCTTTGCAATCCTCGCCATTCCTTTATGACCACGTCGTGTTTAAGACCGGAATTAACGCTACGTTAGCATAAGCTAACAACAAGCTAAAACCCTGTTCAGAGCGATACAGAGAACAGCAGAGTTGGGACTGGGAAGGAGGGGGCATTCTCCCTTCTGTATGTGTGTGTGTGTGCGTTTGAAAAGATATGATGGAGTCAGGCGAGTATATTATATTGATAGTAAATGTACTGAGGGTGGACAGATAATGTTGATATTTAAACATAAATACAATACATAATAAATGTATGCATGATCATCATGCAACATAAAACAATTGCAGGAACGGTTTGGGAGAGGAAGGGGTTTTAGGTTGCGTGTTCCAAAAAAAATTACTTAAAGTTTAAAGCTCAATATATCAAAACGTGGCACTTTATAGTGAACAAGAGGTCTATTTGTATTAAAAACAATAAATAGTTTTTCATTTAAATGTCTGGAAGAGCTAAAAAAGAAAATGCCCCTAAATTTCTCATTTAGGGGCACAGAATATTTTTTAGGGCACATTTTTTAATAACAATTTTACCATTATAGTGCAAAAAAATCTGTTCCTCCTGCCTCATTACTGTGGTCCTTTTATTTAACATTTAAGTGCGTTTGTTTTCAGGTTTGTATCTTTTATAATGAACCAACTGAGAAAGTGTGTAAATCACTAATAGAACAAAAACAACAAACTGTGTGTGTGTGTGTGCGTGCGCTTGTGTAGTGCTCCTTGAATGAGATCACCACAACACACACACACCATTGCATTAATCAGGAGGACAAGAAACTCTCCATACCTTTTGTTTCACAATGAAAAGTGCTTTATAAATAAAATGAATTATTATTATTGTAAATAACCCCATGAAAGGTTTATTATTTGTATGGGTAATTACCTGCTTCTTTGTGATGTTACTGGTTTCAGGGTGTGCCTAAAGTGATCAATGTGTTGGGCCATTTATAGAGATCTATGCCAATTAATGTTTATGTACAGTATATCCGGGACTTTTTTTTATAAGAATTGAGAGGCCTACTACGGTATTTGTTATGTTACCTTTATTTTGAAAACCATGTTGCGACGCAACCTTGTTTAAGTTTGCGCTTTTGACAGTGAAATGTTCAGTTCAACTTAGCTCGAAGGAAAGACTGTAATCAAAAAGGTTTAATTGACCCGTATGAGGCCATAGCACTTACGGTAGGACTTTGATTGTTTATAGAAGATGAATGTAATACTATGCAAAACGAGAAATAAACAGTGATTTTACCAGCAGTAAGTTGCAAGCCACTTTCATACGGGGAACCGTGACAATTATTAGTATTATCTTATTTGTATATTGTCTCATTATTAGATAGATAGGTTGATACTTTATTGATCCCTGGAGGGAAATTTAAGTAGACAGTATTTCACGTCCTAACACCAGTGGGCTACTCACGGCTGAACGTTAGAAGTGTCCGTGTCAATCATCACTGCCAGGTCCGACTTAATTTAATCGGCTATGGTCTCTTATCATCTCTCCACATCGGACGTGGTTGTCATAAGATGGACTGATATCCGCTCTGTTGTTCTTGCAGAGCAAAATTAGCGGCTTAAACTTATTGAAAGGAAGTTCACATTCAGTTTCGATTTGAATGTTTGCTAGGAATTATGGGATTTGGTGTTGGATGTATGGACTCTACCAGACAGGGACATGGTATTTAATCGCACGATAGACTACAACTACCAAGTATATAGCGTGACCCAGATTCACTTCACGCGCAAATCTTTTTTTTCCACACACGGGCTATCGCAGTAAATTCATTCATTGCCGACAGATTTTTTCATATCACCGCAGCGCGGCATTATGTCGCACTGTACAGCCCTGGTTGTAGGCTAATGTTTTACTATTTGTTTGTATTAATTTAGGAGTGAAATGCGAATGAAGGGTTGAAATCACTACTCGCAAGGTTGCCCCCAAATATTATTTACCACTCGCACGGGCCAAATTAAGGGGCAATTTGCGATCATCTCGTCGCAGTGTACAGCCCTGATGCGTGAATATTAAAGGCAACCAACTTGTGTTCGGCTTTTCTCGCAGCCCTGATACATGAAGAGAAATTTCGTCCTGGTTTTTGTAAATTACATTTTTGTGTCCTCAGTTGTGGTCAACGATATGTAATTAACTATTTAGTCGCGTTAGTGTCACGTGGTCTTCAATAACGTGACGTCACGTCTCGTTGTCGTCATGAAAAAAAACCTTTTTGGGAGAGGAAGGGGTTTTAGGTTGCGTGTTCCAAAAAAATTTACTTAAAGTTTAAAGCTCAATATATCAAAACGTGGCACTTTATAGTGAACAGGAGGTCTATTTGTATTAAAAACAATAAATAGTTTTTCATTTAAATGTCTGGAAGAGCTAAAAAATATAATTTCAAATTATATTTTCATTACCTTTTTTGAGTTGATCTAAATGTTACTGATTGTGTTAAATGGGCTTATGATATCATCTCGTATCGATTGCAGGCACCTGCATTGTATCGTATCGTGGCAGATATCTGCAAATATCGTATCGTTGTCCAAAGAATCGATATCGTATCGTGATGAAACTGGTGATTCCCACCCCTAGTAGAGTCCATACACCCAACACCAAATCCATAATTCCTTACACGTAACGTGTCTGGCTGTGTGATGTCGACTTGTCAGCATGAAAATGACAGCCAAACATGGCACTGCAACTAAATAACACAAATACAATAGGCACATTTGTGACTGTTACAAATATAACACGTTTTATACTTGTGCTACAAGATTTTGGCCTGTGCTACAAAACTGTATGGACGTATGGACTCTACCAGACGGGACATGGTATTTAATCGCACGATAGACTACAACTACCAAGTATATAGTGTGACCCAGATTCACTTCACACGCAAATCTTTTTTTTCCACACACGCAGTATCGCAGTAAATTCATTCATTGACGACAGATTTTTTCATAGCACCGCAGCGCGGCATTATGTCGCACTGTACAGCCCTGGTTGTAGGCTAATGTTTTACATTTCTTTTTATTAATTTAGGAGTGAAATGCGAATGAAGGGTTGAAATCACTACTCACAAGGTTGCCCCCAAATATTATTTACCACTCGCACGGGCCAAATTAAGGGGCAATTTGCGATCATCTCGTCGCAGTGTACAGCCCTGATACATGAAGAGAAATTTCGTCCTGGTTTTTGTAAATTACATTTTTGTGTCCTGAGTTGTGGTCAACGATATGTAATTAACTATTTAGTCGCGTTAGCGTCACGTGGTCTTCAATAACGTGACGTCACTGTCTCGTTGTCGTCATGAAAAAAACCTTTGACGAAGATCTTTTGTCATCATTATCGTTGACAAAATTAACACTGATCGAATGTAAGGGAAATCTGATCCTAGGTCTGCGACTAAAGCCAGGCGTCTACGCTGTGGTGACGTCAGTCAGCAGGGCCAAATAGCAGTGTAGTTTCCCAGCGAACGAAAACATAAACGTTGTTATTTTTCTACCTTTACGATTAATTGAGAATATTTTCATGTTGAGCTATAGATTGTGGATTAGGGCTGACCCCTATTAGTCGACTAATCGGTCGAAAGGAGCCGTAGTCGACTGCCAACCCCTTAGTAAAAAAAATAAAAAGAATTTATAATAAAAAAAAATAATTGTATCATTCTTTCCAAAAGAAAAGAGGCATAGAAGCGTGGCTAATGCTAATGGCACACATACCAGAGGCTAACTGCCTACGAAAACAGGCACAGAGGCACTGAAAGAGGATTTCACCCATCTAATGAACAGACTAGACAAATATCAAGATGTATCCATCAGTGGACCAATTGCATGCTTTTGCAGAGGACAAGAAGCCTTCAGTCGACTCCTTCAGACATTAAGCACCCCCCAAAGCCCAAATGGAATGATAAAATAAAACTAAAAAGATAAAAAAAAATATCATTTTTTTTGTCGACTAATAGTCGACTAACGGCACATTTTGGCCAATCATAGTCGACTATCCAAATCCTTAGTCGGGGACAGCCCTATTGTGGATGAATACGCACAGAAAGGTACACCATACCAACGTTAATGCTTTATTTATCTAAAACTAGCCGATTTAGAAATGGTCAATGGGGAAATACATTAAGTGGAACAGGAGGTGGAACAGGAAAAAACAAAAATGACGTAACCACTACACCTCCCTATAGAGTTAGTATGACGACCGGCCCAAGCCGGAGGCAACGCCGACAGTCGGAGTCGAACCCGGTGTCTCTTGCGTTGGTGACGAGTGCAATGTCCGCTGCGCCACCACGTCGTTTTTATAAGCAAATGAAGCAATCTTTGGTATCATTTTCCACTGGATCCGTCGTTCTGAATTGTAACGTTACTTCTTCGTGTGTTTCTCTCGCGCAACTTGATTGGATGCTGTCGGATTGTTTCAAACAAAGTGGATCTGGGAAATGAAGTGTCTATTAGCTGGAAATGAATTAATTCACGGCACATTTAATAACATAATTTTTTATCGTTGGGCATGGGGGAAGGTATCAAGTCTTCTCAAGTCAAAAGGCTCAAGTCCAAGTGAAGTCACTAGTCATTGGTGTTGAACTCAAAGTCGAGTTAAGTCTTTTTTGATTTTGTCAAGTCTAAAGTCATCAAATTTGTGACTCGAGTCCAAGTCATGTGACTCGAGTCCAAGTCATGTGACTCGAGTCCACACCTCTGCTAAAAAGCTATTTATCATTTTTGGCTGGTAAAAAATCTGCCTGGCTGGTATTTTTTTATTTTATTTTTTTATCTACCAGCCACCTTGGCTGGTAAGCCAAAAAGTTATTTTTGTTCCATGTGTAGCAGGGTGGATTATCCCTGCTTCGTGGGAACTGTGGGGTGCGGTCAATAGGTAGCGAGACACAGTAGCACCCTGGCCAGCTGCACCTCCGTCTTTGGGGTCCGGAGCGTCAACTGGAGGCTGGCAGTGGGGGTGAATGAGGCCCAGGGTTTACAAACCTGGTCTGGTACTCTGGTCTTCCTCCCTCTCTCTGGAGCAGTCAGCAGTACTCCCCAACACACCCTCACCCTCCACAGTTGCCCCTTTTTCCCTCCCACACCTACTGACCGGATGGTAGAGAAATAACTGGGTTCCCCCCGCAAGCAGTACCCTCCCTTAGTGACACCAGAACCCTTACAATGGAAATGGAAAAGGTAGAATAGCAAGGGGTTACGATTACATATATTACCCGTAGCAAAGGGTTAGGGTTAGGGTTAGAAATAATGAAAGACACACACACAAGACTCCCATCTACATCCTTTACTGTTATTTAAAGACTGGTCATCTACAAATATTTAATAGCAATGGGTCAAACGGAAGGTAGTTCTACTATTACTCAAGTTGTAATTCAATACCTTGCAAACACTTATATTGTACACCCACACAGTATAGACTCAGGTATTGCAGACCCAAAGTTAATAGACCCAGATATTGTAGACTTCAATATACTCGACTCCTTACCCACGTCTGGGCTAGTACCAATAATAATACCTCTTCTTAGGCTTTACCTATATGGCAGCGTTACGTTCACCCCCAAGAGGGGAAGGGTTAAATAGATGGGAAAGTAATATTACACACACATTGTATCACGCTCAAAGAAAAGGAAATAAAACCAAAAGTGTGGGCCCACAATTACCAAAACAAAAGCCCTATGCTAATGCCGGCATGTAATGTTTATGGGGTACCCCTATGCACTGTGGTTAGCAAACACCAGCTTCGCCCGTAGGCTGCGACACACTGTGTAATGTACGATAGGATCCTGGGCGCCGAAGCCCTAATGTTTACTCTACCAAAATGGCCGCCTCGCCACTCCACTGTTGTCCGTGAGGCAAGATGGCGTCGAACGCTCTCGCGAGGATGTCCGCAGGCGGAGCTGTAGCAGAGAGGGAGCGCTGGCAGAGCTGGTGTTGGCGATGACGACCTCTGCTGGTGGTGAAGAACTCCCCGTGTCCTGCAGGCAGCCTGGAGCAGGTGTGCTGCAGCTCTCCGGTGCGAACAGCTGTTAACGCCCGGGCAGACTGCTTGGAGGTCCCGCACGTCTCGGGCACGCAGGCTATACCGTCACTGTAACTAAGTATAACACGAGCAATGCTACTGTGATCCTTAGCCGCCCGCTACCTATACCGCTCACTGTAACTAGGTATAACTCGACTGTTAGTGCGTGACTCTGCACTTATTGTTCATATCATAACACTGGTACTGCTAGGATATCGTATCCACTAGCCAGTACTTCCTATCACCTGTTGTCCTCTCCCGGGGCACTCCGGCATAAAGTCAGCAACGGGGCTATCCAGAGCCCCCCCGTTAGACGTGACTTCTCGTTGTCAAGTTCACTGCCGAAGAGATCGACTTCCGCTGGCCTCCTCCCTTTATCATCTCTCAGCTCCCCCCTGCTGGTCCCGCCTGCCAGTCACAAGGGGGACGCACTGTAGAATATTATGAATCAATACTGTAATTCATAATCCGTGTTCCAATGTTCTTTGGACGGGGACGTTTGTGTCATTGCTCGTGTGAATCAATGACACTAGTTAGAATGTCTTTGTGTACAAAAAGGGATATAAACACAGTCAGCAGTTCTGAATAATATACCATATTTTCCAGACTGCTACACATGTATATATCGTTACAGATATATGAAATTGGGGGTGGCTGGGTGGCGTAGCGGAGATTGCGCTCATCACCAATGCAAGAGACTACGGTATCGAATCCCAGTCTCAGCATTGCCTTCGGCTTGGGCCGGCCGTCGTACTGGCTCATTTGGCAGAGTCAGCGGGTGGAAGTCGATGGGTGGGGATTGGACGTTGTGGACAGCGACCCCTACAGATCGGTTGGGAGACGCCTGCACAGCAGAGACAGGAAATGGCGGGGGTAGTGTGAGCCTCCCATGCGTTACACCTCGCCAATGAGAGTCCGCACTGGCAGGCGAAAAGATGTGACAGGCTGCCTCCTCATGTGCCGGAGGGAACACGTGATGCAAGGCTTCTATCCTCTCTACAACCGACCAGTGGGGGGCATAGTCGAGCAATGTTCAAGACAGGGGAGGGAAGAATTGGATACACGTAATTGGGATGGGAGACAAATAGAAAATAAGGAGAAAAAGTGGATACAAAAAAAACAGATATATGAAATTTTCCATAGCGTGATATAAGGTTTGATCCATAAGGTGACACTTAAATCTGTCATAACCTGAGACTAAAGGGGCTTTAGTCCCGGACTAAATTTAAACCGACCTTAACCATAGCCATGATGTAACCACTCCTGCTCCAGAAACTGTTGACTAACTGGTAGGGCTGTAGGCCTACCGAATGCTTCGAAGCTTCGATCATAATGTTGACATTCGAATTCTAAATCAACATTCAAATTATTATTATAATTTCTTTCAATCTGTTTAAACCAATGGGGGTTTTCTTCACAGTTGCAGTTAAAGATTAGGCTACACTAATATTATAATATTATACTATAAGACGTCACCATCACTTTCATACCAACCGTTGGATTGGATTATTGGATTGTGTATGTTGACTAAACTGATGAGTTATATTCATTAAAGAAAGTTGATTTAATAAAAGAAAAATACTCATTTAATCAGATTAATCACTTTATTCAAATTGAGGATTTAGTTTGAAAGAAAAAAACGTCCCTTAAAAAATATAATTAAGTACATTTCTTTTTTATAGACATTCGAAGCTTCGTTCGAATACTTCAATCGAAGCTTCGAATGTTAAAAAATGGCATTCGGTACAGCCCTACTAACTGGTGCTTGAAACAAAGTGGTTTAAGTCTAGAACTGTAGACCACTCTGGACTACACTGTTCTTAAAGGGGCTATGTACTGCTATTCCTAGCACTATTTGGGCAACTTTACACAATTCCTGTTAGTCTATTGAAGACATTTGTAAGGTTTTTTTTCAAAAAAAATGCATTGTTTTATATTTCTAATAAAGTACTCAAAACCATCATTTTTCAGCCTCAAGATTTCAGGCAGTTATGGCCTGGCTCCGCCCATAAGCACTTTGAGTGACAGTCAGTCCACACAGTCTGGACTGGTAGAGAGAGAGAGAGACTTGGAGGGGGGGGGGGGACCTGCCTGCCGCACGCCACACACCCGCAAACGGGAGATTGAAAAAAAAAAAAAAAAAAAAACCACAAGCTGCCGCACGGACTCATCACCGAGAGGGAGAGAAAGAAAGAGAGAGGGTGTGAGAGAGAGAGAGAGAGAGAAAAAAAGACAGGCCGTTATTGACAAGGCCCCCTCTCTCCCTCCCTCTCTCTTCCTTTCTCCTTTTTTTTTTTTTCTTTCTTTCAATCTCCCGTTTGCGGGTGTGTGGCGCGCGGCAGGCAGGTCCCCCCCCCCCCAAATCTCTCTATCTCTCTCTCTCCCCATGCAGAGTATGAGGAAATGGTTTCCACTCGCTGTGTACAGTCAGTCTAGGTAGAATGTGGGCGGGCATTAGCTACAACCACAGAGCCAATCACATCACTGTCTGCTACCCAGCGGCCGTATGACGTCACTCAGCCGTTCAAATCAAAATGGCCTTATTTACTGGAGGAGGAAAGGGGCTGAGCTGAATCAGAGCAATCCGCCAATATGGTATTTAGACACTAAAACACATTGATACGAACTCCTATTACTATAATACAATGCTAGAGACTGAAAAATGACATTTATAGTACATGTCACCTTTAAACTATAAAACCCAGCTACATACCATTATAAACCTCTTACATGGTAATTAAACCTGAATAAAATCACCAAATTTCTCCTTCCTCTGACACTCTTCTCCATCCAGATAGCTGTCCTGTCAGGCCTGGGAAGAAACCAAGAGGCTTGGATGGAAGAAAAGGTCTCTGCTGTGACCAGTGTGGGAAAAGCTTCAGTTCAAAGATGAATCTCAATAAACACCAACGCATTCACACAGGAAAGAAACTCTATTCCTGTGACCAGTGTGGGAAGAGCTTTAGTCAACTGAGTAATCTGCAATCACACCAGAGAATTCACACAGGAGAGAAGCCCTACTCCTGTGACCAGTGTGAGAAGAGCTTTAGGCAACTGAGTGCTCTGAAAATACACCAGAGAATTCACACAGGAGAGAAGCCCTACTCCTGTGACCAGTGTGAGAAGAGCTTTAGTCAACTGAATACTCTGAAAACACACCAGAGAATTCACACAGGAGAGAAGCCCTACGCATGTGACCAGTGTGAGAAGAGCTTTAGTAATCTGTCTAGTCTGAAAACACACCAGATAATTCACACAGGATGGAAGTCCTACTTTTGTGACCAGTGTGAGAAGAGCTTTAGTCAACTGAGTACTCTGCAAAGACACCAGAGAATTCACACAGGAGAGAAGCCCTACTTTTGTGACCAGTGTGAGAAGAGCTTTAGTCAACTGTCTCATCTTAAATCACACCAGATAATTCACACAGGAGAAAAGCCCTACTCATGTGACCAGTGTGAGAAGAGCTTTAGTCGACTGTCTGATCTTAAATCACACCAGATGATTCACACAGGAGAGAAGCCCTACTCCTGTGACCAGTGTGAGAAGAGCTTTAGTCGACTGTCTGATCTTAAATCACACCAGATAATTCACACAGGAGAGAAGCCCTACTCCTGTGACCAGTGTGGACAGAGCTTTAGTCGACTGTCTCATCTTAAATCACACCAGAGAATTCACACAGTAGAAAAGCCCTACTCCTGTGACCAGTGTGGACAGAGCTTTACTCATCAAAGTGCTCTGCAAACACACCAGAGAATTCACACAGGAGAGAAGCCCTACTCATGTGACCAGTGTGAGAAGAGCTTTAGGCAACTGAGTGCTCTGCAAACACACCAGAGAATTCACACAGGAGAGAAGCCCTACTCCTGTGACCAGTGTGAGAAGAGCTTTAGGCAACTGAGTACTCTGCAAACACACCAGAGAATTCACACAGGAGAGAAGCCCTACTTTTGTGACCAGTGTGAAAAGAGCTTTAGTAATCTGTCTGATCTTAAAAAACACCAGATAATTCACACAGGATGGAAGCCCTACTTTTGTGACCAGTGTGAGAAGAGCTTTAGTCAACTGTCTAATCTTAAAAAACACCAGAGAATTCACACAGGAGAGAAGCCCTACTTTTGTGACCAGTGTGAGAAGAGCTTTAGTCGACTGTCTTATCTTAAATCACACCAGATAATTCACACAGGAGAGAAGCCCTACTCATGTGACCAGTGTGAGAAAAGCTTTAGTCGACTGTCTGATCTTAAATCACACCAGATGATTCACACAGGAGAGAAGCCCTACTCCTGTGACCAGTGTGAGAAGAGCTTTAGTCGACTGTCTGATCTTAAATCACACCAGATAATTCACACAGGAGAGAAGCCCTACTCCTGTGACCAGTGTGGACAGAGCTTTAGTCGACTGTCTCATCTTAAATCACACCAGAGAATTCACACAGTAGAAAAGCCCTACTCCTGTGACCAGTGTGGACAGAGCTTTACTCATCAAAGTGCTCTGCAAACACACCAGAGAATTCACACAGGAGAGAAGCCCTACTCATGTGACCAGTGTGAGAAGAGCTTTAGGCAACTGAGTACTCTGCAAACACACCAGAGGATTCACACAGGAGAGAAGCCCTACTCATGTGACCAGTGTGAGAAGAGCTTTAGGCAACTGAGTACTCTGAAAACACACCAGAGAATTCACACAGGAGAGAAGCCCTACTTTTGTGACCAGTGTGAGAAGAGCTTTAGTAATCTGTCTAATCTTAAAAAACACCAGATAATTCACACAGGATGGAAGCCCTACTTTTGTGACCAGTGTGAGAAGAGCTTTAGTCATTTGTCTAATCTTAAAAAACACCAGATAATTCACACAGGAGAGAAGCTCTACTTTTGTGACCAGTGTGAGAAGAGCTTTAGTCGACTGTCTTATCTTAAATCACACCAGATAATTCACACAGGAGAGAAGCCACATCATTGTGGTTTGTGTGATAAGAGATTCAGAACATTAGCATATTTGAGTAAACATGAGAAAATTCACTTGGAAGAGAAGATTCAGGGAAATGTCAAACCTGTCGGTTCATAAACAGGCCCTGAAGGTGTTGGACAAGAAACCCTTTTTCCACCACCACTGTACCGTCCTCCAAAAGCATGCCCTGCTAAGCTGGGAAAACATGCTGAAACTAAAAGATGCCAGCCTGATATATAAAGTCCAACACGGTCTGGCCCCACCACCTCTCTCACAGTTCTCAGGTCCTTCACACACACACTCAAATCATGGCTGTTACAAAATCAGGTCTGTGACCATAACCATTAGCAAGTCACATCGCAGTCCAGCTGCCCAGCCCCCGTATGCTTGCCTACTAGCCTGACTGTCCTTATTGTGATTATGTGGTTTTATGATTATGTATATGTGTGATTATCATATGGTGTGCCTGCCATATGTGTGCCTGCCTATACGGTGTTTATACATGTATAGCTTTGATTCGTCCCTGTACTGTCACGATCGGGGCTCGGGCCTTCCTCTGCCGTCATCCGGACGTGCCCATACATGGGCTTCCTGCTGGAGCGTTCCCGCGCTGCCAGATGAGGATCAATCAGCGCGGCTGCAAGGGATTCCCTCATCAGGCGGCCCCTGTATCACCTGGCAGATCCTGTCATCCGGCGTCTCAGTGTTAAGCTGCCTTCTCTCTGCCTCCAGCTGCACTGGAAGTGCACCTGTTCTCATTCCCCCCCAAGAACATTATAACCCCTGTCTATCGCACATTCCTGTTATAACTCTTCCTGTTTGGGGAAGAACAATTAAAGAACCCTAAACCGCTCCATTCTCTCTCCTCCTGTTTGCTATTGGGCAAAAACCCCTATCCTCACATGTACACTGTTTTTATTTTATTTTATTAAAAATTTTTATAGATGCACAAAATGCCTAGAGAGTGAATGTACAGAATATGTTTTAAACTGTTTTTATATTAGCTTTAATATCCTTCTATTTTTGTCCATTTTCTTTTCTTTTTTTTTTCTGGCTTAAACATCTAGCCCAGGGACTACACCTGAAAACGAGCAACCCTGCTAATGTTGGCATATTTACATTTTTTTTTATTTGTATTAATTTATAAATGTATAAACTGTTGATTAATATGCACTGTCCCTCAAATAAACTGACTAAACTAAACCTGCACATTCTTAGGAGATAAATCCTACTGCTGTGACCAGTATTAGAAGAGTTACACTCATAATGATGCTCCTGAAATGATATCAACGTCATTCACACAGGAGAGAAACTATACCATAATAATAATAATGGATTAAATTTGTACCGCGCTCTACATTCGTGAGAATCTCAGAGTGCTACAGGAGATAAAAACAAAAGTTAAATGAATAAAACAATTAAAAAGACTAACAACCAGTGAAATGGAAGAACCTAATAGTAAAATAAAAATAATAGTAAAATGAATAGAAGTAAAAAATAAAAGTAAAAGAAAATTCAGGCAAAAGCCTTGTTAAAAAGAAATGTTTTTAGGCCCCTTTTAAAAACCTCAACGGATTGTGGTGCTCAGGTGGATGGGGAGAGCATTCCACAGTCTGGGTGCGGCGGAGCAGAAGGCACGATCACCCATGGAGTGCAGCTTAGTCCTGGGGGCTTTGAGGAGGTAGGCTGTGCCGGAGCCGAGGGAACGTGAGGAGCACTGGGGGGTGAGGAGTTCCTTGAGATAGGCAGGGGCACCACCGTGTACGCACTGGTGAGTGAGGAGGGACACCTTGTACTCAATTCTGTGTTCCACGGGGAGCCAGTGAAGGGATCTGAGGGTGGGGGTGATGTGATCAAATTTGCGCACCCTCATCAGGATCCTAGCAGCGACATTCTGGATGGTTTGCAGTTTTTTAATGCTTTTGCTAGGAATCCCGATGAGGAGTGCATTGCAATAGTCCAGCCTGGAGGAAACAAAAGCGTGGACGAGTTTCTCCGAACCTGCCAGGGTGAGTGAGGGGCGGAGTTTAGTGATGTTACGGAGGTGAAAGAAAGAGGTCTTGCAGAGGTGTTTGATGTGTGTATCATATGTGAGGTGGGGGTCCATTTTCACGCCCAAGTTGGTGACAAGGGTTGAAAGGGGGATGTCCTGACCGGAGAAGGAGATGGTGGTGATGGTGGTTGACCGGACCTGGTGTGGGGTACCGATCAGCATGGCTTGTGTTTTGGAACTGTTGACCTGGAGAAACCTGTGGTTCATCCACGCCTTAGTCTCCTCCAGGCAAGCGGTCAGTGTGGGGGGTGATGAAGGTGATGATGGTGTGATCCGGATATATAACTGGGTGTCGTCAGCGTAGCAGTGGAAAGACACACCGTGCCGGCCGATGATGCGGCCGAGGGGGAGCATGTACAGGGTGAACAGCAGGGGGCCGAGGACGGATCCCTGGGGGACACTGCAGGTGACAGGGTGGTTGGAGGATGTTGCGCCTCCGAGGGAGACACACTCAGTCCGACCAGCCAAGAGGGACTGGAATAAGCCAAGGGCTAGGTCGCGGAGTCCGACATTGGAGTGGAGACAGTCCAGTAGAATGGGATGATCCACCGTGTCGAAGGCAGCCGATAGGTCGAGAAGGACCAGAATGGATGGGGTTCCCGCATCCGCCGCCATCAGTAGATCGTTGGTTACCCTGACCAGGGCTGTCTCTGTACTGTGCGCGGAGCGGAAACCAGACTGGAACTTCTTGAAGATGTTGTTGTCTCCGAGGTGTGCTAGGAGCTGCTTCGCAACTACCTTCTCCTGCACCTTGTAAAGGAACGGGAGGTTGGAGATGGGCCGGTAGTTGACGAGGGCCTCTGGGTCCAGGGTGGGTTTCTTCAGGAGGGGGGTGATGATGGCAGTTTTGAGGGCAGGCGGAACGTGGCCAGCCTGCAAGCAGAGGTTGATGGTGCTGGTCATGAGGGGACCAATAGTGCGGATGTTGGCTTTCACCAGGGCTGTGGGGAGGGGATCCAGAGCACACGTGGATGACTTCATCCTCCCGATGATGGCCTCGACCTCACGCTGCGTGGTGTCGCTGAAACAGCGGAGGAGCTGGGAGACTTCAGGCTGTAAGAGAGCAGGTGGAGCAGGTGAGGAAGAGGAGCCGGGGAGGAGAGAGCGGATGCCCTCAACCTTGGATGTGAAAAATGACATGAAGTCATTACATCGCTTCTCAGTGGTCTCTGTGTGCCTGGGTTTGGGGTTTGAGGGGGTGGTGTATGGTGGAAAAAAGCTGTTTAGAATTGCCGGGGCTATTGTTGATGATGTTGGAGTAGAACCGTGACTGAGCGTCCTTCAGGGCTTTGGAGTAGGCCTTTTGGTGCTCTCTGTAGACCTCTCTGTGCACGGTGAGTCCCGACGCAGTGAGGAAAACAGTGGGGAAAACTTCACATGAAAAATAGGTACCATTTTAACTAATGTAGCAGGAATTTAAAACCATCCAACACAACACACAGGGAACAAGGTCTACTATTGTGACCAGTGTGGGAAACGCTTCAGTACGCCATTACAGCTATCAGTCCATCAACAATCATAACAATAATAGTGGTAGTAATATTTGGTTGTTCTTGTGAAAATGAAAAACTACTACCAAGAGCTTTTGACCTGCACAGAAGCCTCTGTGAGAGAGAAGCAGTAAGACACGGTTTTCATTGATGACAACAGTTGTGTTTCTGTCACTCTGAGGAGTGAGACAGACGGTGTGGATGTTCCAGGGACAATAGTCATGATATAAGAGTGAACACACATTTATTTAACCTTTATTTTACCAGGTAGTCACTAGACATCAATGATCTCTTTTTCGAGCAAGACCTGGCCAAAATGGCAGCAAAACAAAAACAAACATACATACATAAACACAGACAGAGACATAAAAGGCAAAGTGGGGCAAGGGGATACGTTTGAGCTGCAGCAAACGAGATTGAATGGGATTGGGGGAGATAAGGGTAAAAAAGGTAGAAAGAGGAGGGAAGGTGAGGCTTTGCAGGAGGTTGCTGCGGAGAGAAGGTCAAGTTAATAAATATAAAATATAACACCACATTGTTCTGGTGTTTTAATACTGGCAGGGTGTCCGCGGATCCTTAAAAAGTCTTAAATTTGTTTATCAATAATTAAGGCCTTAGTTTGTCTTAAAATGTCTTAAATCCATTTTCAGAGGTCTTAAAAATGCCATAGAAAGGAAAGATAAAATGCCATGTCATCTTATGTTTTATTATGAAATCTGGGGAAAAACGGTTAATGGGAGATAAAGTCGGGAGTTTTTATTGACCGTGTTGTAGCATCACGCAGACCGGAATGGGGCGGAACCAACACAGGTCCTTATGTTGGCCGGGAACCATTTCAGCAATGACCTGCACAGAAGCCTCTGTGAGAGAGAAGCAGTAAGACACGGTTTTCATGGCGCAAACTGGATTGTCGAGCCAGTTCTCGTTAAATTGGCACTTTCCCATATTAACGAGTGAAAATGCTAAACGTAACGTTACCGTTATCGCTTCGCCTTGCTAACGTTACGTTTAGTTTAGCATTTGCACTCGTTCATATGGGAAAGTGCCAATTTAACGAGAACTGGCTCGACAATCCACTGTTTGCGCCATGGTTGGTCCCAGTCAAAGACCATTACGAGGCCTGCTGTAACAAAAAAAAAGAGCAGTCGAGTCGTACATGCTGAGCGCTAAGCGTACCTCTGCAAAAACGGCGCCTGCAAACTACTGAAGTATCTTGAGCTTCATTTACCTATATCTAAGTTCAGTGATCGTATAGTATTCTATTACCCTTCTCCTGCATTTGTTTGGTATTTCAGATGTTCGGTTCAAGTAAGGATAGAAGCTGACGAGGTGGTCAAATCAACAATCTGCGGTGTTTATTAATAAACCACAGCTTAGGAATCAAAACAAGTACATCGTCTCTTTGGTTCAATCTAATCGTCTCTTTGATGTGGCAGTTTGGTCCATGATCCGATCAGCTAGGGCCGATCAGAGCTTTCTTCTCCGTTGCGGTTCTCTGTCTCAGGTTGTCCATGGCAACACGAGTCCTCTCTTAGTGGTTTGCTGGTCATCAGGGCAACCCTGCTTTCGGATCCTCGGCGGTTTGGGAGCGCTTGGTTTCGTCTACCCTCGGTGGAGTCTGGCTCCCCTGCTGCGAGGCGATCGTTCTGTCATCGGTGTCTCCCTTTCGCTGTGTCACCGGCTCCAGGGATCCTTCTCCGTCTCCTCGCTCCCGTCACCGGGTGTGTGTGCAGTCTCCAGGTCCCTTCTGGTGTGTGTGTTTCTGTCCGTCGCCATCAGCCCTTTTTATGAGAGAGAGAGAGAGAGAGAGAGGACCTTCCCTGCCTGCCTATTGACGTCACTTCCACTATCTGGCTTCCCTATTTGGCCACATTCCTTGTAGCAGGAACTTGTCTGTCGTGACACGTCCTCCTGGGTCTTGCGTCAACATGTTACACAATTATTCTGCTGACACAACCGTTCACCATAGAATCTGTCGGGCTGTTTAATCATTGATTAGTTTAATGCGTGCCACATCCTCATGTTTTCTTGTGACAAAATGTTTACATAGTCTAGATTGAAGAAACAGACTACTCTCAGTGCCCAGACAACAAACCATATCCGTCCTTCAATAGAACACTTTGTTTCCTGATTAAATCATATGACCAATATTGTATAGTTGTTTATCTTTTTAGCATTAAGAGTTTTTATTCCTTATGGTGACTTCTGTTATTCTAATAGTTCTAAGAGTTATGCCTACATGTAACTTATGAAATTGCTAAACCTATTAGTATATTATTGATTTGCACTGTTTTAACTGGTGGCAGTTCTGTGATGTGAAATGGAGATTCCAACCGTTGGTGTCACCTTTTCTGACCTCTGTACCCTAGTCAGCAGCAGCTGCCGTTCTAACCTGAAATTACTTAAATATGACCTTTTGATCTCAACTGTTATTCTCAGTTGGTTCCTGTTTCAAAGATAATTATATCCTTCCTTGTCTGTTTGAGATGACCATTTCCCTTTAGAATGTGCTGTTGGGAACGGGGGTTTTACTCAATCTCTATAGAATGCCAAATGGTCTCCTGTTTGACGTATACAAGGCTATTTGGTTTAGTGACCTCTGTGGCCTTGCGGTAGGTAGCTATTTGACAGGGGGAGGGTTTCTCACAGTGGCCAGTACACTAAAATACCAACTCCTTTCCTGATTACCTCAATATAGTCTTGAGGGGTCATTGATTATCTTAAAGGTCAGCCATCTGGTCTGGGGAGTCAACTGTCTACCCTCTTTCAACCAACATGGTGTTTTTCCGGCTCCTTCTTGTAACTCAACATTTTGGTACATTTATAGTTGCTTTATTCATGTTTTCATTTAGAAATATACGACAATCCACCCTTAGGGGGTTTAATAACCCACTATACAGCACCAGTATTCTAAATTAAACATGTTAAAATCATAATCATAATTTTTGCTAATATTTTCTAAAATTTCAAAAAAATCCAAAATTGACACAAATCGAACTACCAAACCCCTTTCCATCTGTACAGTTACAAAATCATCATTTCACCTACCTTTTCCTCCTTTCACAGTTATACACATTATCAGTTATAAATACGACTTTAGACTAAGAAAGCTGTTCCTGTTTTTACAAGAAACACTCTTTCAATATTAGCTTTTTTGTTTAGACTATTTTATCCATGTAATTACCAAATGTGTCTGTTTTGTGTAATGGACTCTGCAAGAAAAGATTAATACATCACACCACTAAAAGATTAACACTCTAAACATTTTAGGGAAATTCAAACAAGCAACATAAATCATTTCTTCTCCTTGAAAAAACCACTGAGGCCTCAAT
The DNA here is from genome assembly GCF_963971535.1 of Notolepis coatsorum. Taxonomy (NCBI): domain Eukaryota; kingdom Metazoa; phylum Chordata; class Actinopteri; order Aulopiformes; family Paralepididae; genus Notolepis; species Notolepis coatsorum. The sequence goes on along the minus strand of NC_140182.1, from coordinate 102,971,358 downwards.
TACCTCCCTGTCAGTTATCCCTATTTCAACCTCCTGAGGCCTTTACTGCTAACTCGTTTTTGACCGTTTTGTTTCTTCTTGTTGTATTTTGTGCTAATCACCGCCTCTTCTTTGTTGTATGCAGATCTCGGTACTGCTCCGATTCTCCACAGAAGGAAACGATTTTCCCTCTGTCCTTTTTGCATTTTGGATTATTATTTACAAACACACAATAGATTGGAAACATTTATTTTCGCAGATACATTCTCTACTGTTCTGCATTCTGACAATACATTTTTCTCCAACTTAATTATCTATGTATTTCACAGCTTCTTACGTTAGCATTCAATCAAATCACCTTTGTCTCATTTCTTTTTGTGCTGTACTGTTTTACTAGATCAAATATCTCAAGTTCAACACAACTACCACTTCCACCCTTGAAAGTGGAATAACCATTATTTCACTATCAATACCTTGTTTCCAGACAGCTCCCCGGTCCGGACAGTCAGCTCCAGACAAGGCCAATCACCAACAGAATCCTATGTGCATGGCAACAAACCACAGTCCCTTTAAACACACATCCCACACACTCCGCCAGCCTTCAACAAGCCGGTGCAGAGTCTCCCATAAGTCAATCATCAAATTCACATGTCTGCACCCTACATGAACACTATTTCGGCCAATTTCGACCAAAAACCTACAGAGCCTTCTATAGACAGAGAAATATGTTTCCCCAACACTTACCATACCCCAAAATGTGACACAACCCCCCAGATTCTACATCTGGACTCTTAATGAGCGGAAAACAAACCATGAACCAGCTCCCGTCCATTCTCAGTTTCCAGCTCATTATATCAGACCTCCTACCAGTCTCGCTGTGTCACCACCACCTGCTATCCCTGACCGGCGAGAGATCCCCCCCCCCCCAGCCAGCCAGTTCCTATAAAAAATAGAGTATCAAACCAAAACAAAATTGCAAATAAGCCTGCATGCTACACACCCATCCAACAGAATTCAACCATCATCTAGAGGCATAAATACCCCCGCAAAAACTAAGACAGCTAAATTAAAAATCCAAAAAGAAATAAAATAAGTAATGAAATCATAATATGCGTCTTTTTTTTTTTTTTTTTTTTTAAGTCCTCTTGACCACCCTTTGATCAAGTATGTAATCACCACTATAAATAGTCCTTTGTTTTTAACTCTGTCCAATATTAAGTTCCATTGTTCCTGTTTAAAACCCATCATTTTTGTTAGTACGATTAGCCCATGCGATTCCCAGTTACTTCATCCCATCAACAGCCCCAACTTACCCTGGTTAGTCTTCCAAACCATTTTAGTAACTTGCACACTTAATCAAACCTTATCTATGTATCTGCGTCTCTATCTTTATTCTAATCAGTCTCATTATCCATTTTAATTTATCAATAACTCTATTTACTCGAGCACCCAAAAGGCTTTGTTTGTGCATTTCCGCTTCGCTCTTATTCAACCTATGACCTATGCAGACACCCCCTATTTACACCCCCTCTGAAAATGTCCCAACTCTCCACATTTCCAGCAACTCTGTTCTCTGATGGACTCTCGCTTTCTACTGGACTTATGCTGAGCCCGCCACCCTTTGTCACATGACCGAGCGAGATGGCCGATCTCCCCACAATTCCAGCACTCAGCCGACGCCGGCCATCCCAGGGGTCCCAGTTTACCACGACTCCCGCAGTCTCTCGGCTGGCATCCCACAGTCCTCGCCAGGTCAACCCCTCTCCTGTCCTCTGGTCGCATGTCCTGTTGCCTGGAGGAGAGAGGGGCATACCTGTCCTTTTCTGCTGCCTCTCCTCGGGCCTTCTCTTGTTGGGAGGGGCCTGGAAACTCACCCCTCCTGCGGTTCTGCTCAGCCTGTGGTGGCCCAGTTCCCTGTCCGGGCAACGGAGAACAGGGCACTCTTTGATCACGGCGGCCTAGGTCAGACGCCCGAAGCATGACCTCAATAGCTGTCGCTTCTAGTAGCGCAGCCTTTCTTGCCAGTTCTTGTTCCAATCTCTGAGTCTCGTGTGCGGCTTGACCGATCTCCAGCTGTGTCTTCATCAGATCTCGATGAACTGCCTCGTGTTGTTCGAACGCTTCTACAAACGCTCTCTGTCTTTCTGGAGAGAGGCACGTCATCCTCTCCTCTTCCTCCACCCTGGCCCCCGCTGGCTGGCCCCTCGTCACCGGCCCACGCCTCTCATCCCCGCTTTGGTCTCGAGGGACGCCTGGACATGGGAAATGGGTGGGCTGTAGAAACTGTTCGTGTATTGTTCCATACCTGCTGTCGGTCTCAGTTCCAGCCATTCGGCCAGAGTGGACTTCGTGGGACTGCTGTAACAACGCCGCTCTCCTCAGTCTCTTTTTCTGCCCCTTGGTTAAACCGCAGTCGCCTGCAATGGACACCCCAGCATGGATCGGTTCTGGTTGGAGTAACACCATTGTCACTGGTCCACTCCCCTGTATTGGAACCAAAGTCAACATTTCAAGTCCTTCTGTCGTACTGGTCACATGAGAGAAGTCCACCCTATTCCAATCAATCAGATTATCATCACTGGTAAAGTCTATCTGGGAAATGTCTGCAGAGGCCCTCTGCCTTCTCCCCCCAATGGCCTGATCACTAAGGGCCTTTTCCATATTGCTGTTTTTTTTTTTTTTTTTTTTAATACTACGGGTTTACTGAAACAGACTGATTGTTTACTCTCGTTTTTGTTATTCTATTGTTATTGCATCTAACGCTTCAGTTGTTCCTATCAATGTTCCACTAAGGTGAACTTCCTATGTTACTGTCATTCACTCCACCTTTCAAACACTCCTGCAATCACCGTTTGAAAAAACAAGTTTCTCCGTCTCTAATATTTCTACTTACTTGAGTTAAAACACTCACACTGTCTACTTTTTACTGTGCAGACAAGGATTGATAACTGGCTTATCATTCATACTTATACCAAGGCTTTTTACAGCCGTTTCCCCAGTTGGTTTATGGAAATCGTTAGAGCTCCTGTCCGGCCGAGCACCTGTGCAGAAAGAAAGCAAAAACATCCATTAACACAGTGGCATTTCCCTGTTATTTCCACTATTCGTTATGCATTGGAAATGTCGGGCAACACTATACTAAAATATTTAGAGAGACACGGTGCGATTTGTTTGAAAATAACGATACAGCTTATCTTGTTTTTGTCCGTTCCTTCAACAGGAACACTGGAGGTTCCAATATCTTGTGTTTTCTTTTCACCTGATTCTCTGGGAAAAATAATCATTAGTCCCACGCCTATCAATTTTTACAATCTTGGTAAACCTAGTTAGCCATCTGTTCCAATTTCTTTTTGCTTTGATGAATCTGTTCATCCTAATCTTATTTCTTACTTTAAATGCCCGACTAAATGTATTATTCGCTTTTGCTTCACTCTCCTCATACAACATCAATTTCATTCATCCCCACACACACACTTCCATTCTTACACACAACCACTACCCCCTCACAACACTAATAAAAATCAATTAGTGTTGTTACTGCTTCCAACTACCACTCAGGGAAAACAATAAACTTTTAGCAACTTAGATCACTAAAACCCTGACTGTCACATAGCACCGCTGGCCATGTTAATAAATTCATGGACACCCACACTATGCCACCGCAATATTCACCCAGTTCCCTGAATACACAAAGAACCGTCAACTCACAGCCCAAAGCGTCCTCCCTTCAGTTTCGAACCTGAACGGAAACACCCCAAGCTTCATCACACCAAGAATATCACAACTCATCCTACCATCACCTGCACCTAGACAGGCCAACGCCCATCCGGTACCTACTTCACATACACAATAACAACGCAGCCCAAATAAACATACAACCAAATGCCCACAACATGCCGCAAAGCCAGGGATGGTGAACCACAGGGAGAAATACAAGGAGAGACAGAGGGGGGCATAGGGAAAAGAAAAAGGAGGGAGGGACACAGGGATCTAGGGACTGAGGGGAGGAAAGGGGGGGGGCTCACAATGCAACATTAACTATTACCAAAACCGTCTATACTTAATCAGCAGACTACCCCGTATTGCCTGGTCCAGTTAACCCACAGGACTCCAAACACTACCAACCTTAACTCAAACCAAACCCTAACTTTAATCAGACTAAAAGAGTCCGCATGGAGCACCTAATATCTAACACTATACTTCAAATCCTACTGCCGGGGCACCACAACCTGAATCAACCCTGGCCGCCCAACAGTAACTAGAGATAAAGGAGGGAGAGAGAGATAGAGGGAGAGAGAGGGAGGGAGGAGAGACATATAGGGAGGGGGGGAGGGCTCCAAAATGACCATGAATTCTATTTATCCTCATGTAATCCTAATTTAGCAAGTAACACTATATTAATATAACCAATACTCCAAGCCCACCATAAAGGCAATCCATCCTGAACAAAACCTCCTTCGTGCACCTGTCATCTCACAAAGCCAAGCTGGGAGATAGGGACGGAGCGGAGGGAGGGAGGGAGGGAGGGAGGGAGGGAGGGAGGGAGGGAATGAGGGAGGGAGGAAGGGAGACAGGGAGGGAGGGAGGGAGGGAGAGAGGAAGGGGAGAGTGTGAAAGAGGGAGGAAAAGACACGGAGGAAAAAGGGGGGGGGGGGGTTCACGCAAATCCCGCAGCACACACGTCTCACTCCAACTAGTCTTGTCCAACATCGCCCCCTATAGCCCTTCACTGTCCACTGCCTCCAACAAAAGCCCACAGTCCATCCTCCTCGCGCCGACCGACCGTGGCGCGCATGCGCAGACAGACACATACCGTTCACATGTCCCAACACTCATCCACATCAGCAGCCTATAATTCGAACAACATCTAGAAAAGCCACAAAACAAACCCACACATCTAACTCATTTCCATCCCACAAGCGCCATCATACTTGGCCCACAACAAATACAGATTGATAATCAAACAAGTATATACATTCGTCATCAATAACCGATAAAAAGAATTTACAAACTCCCAACGATGGTCGCTACCTAAAAACCTATAATAACCACAACTGTTCTCTATTGCTCCCCGTTCACATGTGTGGAGTGGTGCAACAATCAAAAAGGCAACACTGCCCTCCGCTGGAACGTTCGCTCATCACCCTTATTGCACTACAGTACTCACCACGTCCTGCAGGAGGCGCCCACACCCTCCCCCGCAAGTGCGTCATCACGTAACACCACACCAAGACGTCAACTTGACGTTCCACCTCAACCACAAAACCACAACCCCCAGAACCCCCTACACCGGAAGTTCCCTGTCCTCCGCCTCTCTAAGTTCCCGCCTCAGCCACCAAGAGTAGCAACACACGATATTCCCCGAGAGTTCAATCATGCTACATTGTTAGCACAGGTAGCTTAGCATCTTAGCTTCGTTAGCTCAGTACTGCTAGCTCCATTAGCTTAGCTTAGCATCCAACCTCACTTCTCCTAAACGGCCCATTCTCCTGTTGATCCGAGCGGCACAACACATCGCGACGTCTACACAACTCCTGTTTTACCCCGCAACATAACTTTAATCCTATTTAGCCCCCGTTCACAGAACATATATCATTATCCCTATCCTAGTACGCTCGCCCGTTCGGCCCCGCCTGGCCGAAATACACAGTATATTAACTCCAACGCTCCCCAAGCTTAGACGCTCCCAGTGACGTCATCGGCTCCAAAAACTCCGTTTATCTTAATCGCTTCTACATTATTTTTAGACCTTAACACCTCCGTTTTGAAAAATGTCAACGAACATTACACATCATCTTGGTTCCATCACACTTGCCATTCATTCAATTCACTCGACAACGCAACACAGCGTCCACACGTTAGCCCCGTTGCCCTTGCGGCTAACGTCGCTCGCTAACCTAGTCCCTGGACAGTGTTATTGTTTCTCCGCTGCCGTTTTGATCACCCATGTTCCATAATAATACAAAAAATACCTTGGCATTCACTCAGAGCTCCTAATATTCATCCATTCAAACACATACACTCAGCAAAACAATGTCCCATTCATAAGCATACCATTCATTTGCGCACATTCATCCTAAACGCATTTCCTACCTCGCCCATTTCACACAATATTCTCCTACGATCTAATCACATGTGCAGTATCTACTCTCAAAGTGCTTCATATATCTACTGAGTCCGACTTGCTATACCCTGAGAAACCCACTTCATTCATGTATAGTAGCTCGTGGAGAGTTTTAGTAGCGCCCCTTGTCGGCTTGTATCGGAGTGTTATATGGCCAAATCGTGTGTTCGACCGTACTTTCCGCTACCCGTAGAGCCCCTTGTCGGCTTGATTTTTTCTACATTCCCTCATTCCTCCACGAGTTTGATGTTCTTCAGATATGGACCATAGCCAATCTGAGCCTAAATGACGTCGGATTAGACTCGGTAATTCGCTTATGGAACGTCTTCCAAAGTCCATTACTCAGTCGTACCGATTCTAAGTTTGGCTTCTATCTCGTTAAGCAACCTAGCCCGAACCCTATCCTCTTCTCATCACTCTGTTCTCTGTTTCTATGCTATCCGTACCCTGTACTCTGTTCTCAGTACTCTATACTCCGTTTTCTGCACTCCGTCCTCCGTACTCTTGTTCTCACCGTGGAACCAGGATCTCCTGTACTACAATCACGGTTCTCTCATTAAACTCTTTACCTTACCCTATAATCCTCTCTTTAAGATCTTACTACTCCGCATTACCCTTTAATGAACCACTTAGCCACTTCACAGTCTCACGTCCCGCATATCTGTGACTATTCCCCGTTCTACCGCTTCCACGCCGGTCCCTTCAAATATTTTACCTATCCCTAGCCTATCCCCCTAAGCTAATATAACTAAATACAGACATCTATTTCCTCTTCTCACTTGGCATTGTACCAACCATAGGCATCCTAACCGAACATCCCCTATCCCCTAACCTCTCTAAGCGCAGCGCCGGTGTGTGGCTGAGACCAGCGCCAGGTTGTGAACCCTGGACCCTGATCTCCTCCAACACCAACATTATCCTGGTCCATCTCATTTCTACCTAAAGCAACCCCCCCTTTGACTGCTCGACCACCGCCAATCTTAAACGCACCATCATTACTTACCTTCCTGCTCGCTGTCCTCGGCCGAAGTGGTGACGATTTTTACAGGCGCAGAGGCATCGATGATGGGGAGAGAACCTCTCTGTGTCCTTGAGAAGTGGCTGCCGTCGTCTTCAACCGGCTGTGGTCGAACACAGCACGGGTCACGGACCAATTGAAGTATCTTGAGCTTCATTTACCTATATCTAAGTTCAGTGATCGTATAGTATTCTATTACCCTTCTCCTGCATTTGTTTGGTATTTCAAATGTTCGGTTCAAGTAAGGATAGAAGCTGACGAGGTGGTCAAATCAACAATCTGCGGTGTTTATTAATAAACCACAGCTTAGGAATCAAAACAAGTACATTGTCTCTTTGGTTCAATCTAATCGTCTCTTTGATGTGGCAGTTTGGTCCATGATCCGATCAGCTAGGGCCGATCAGAGCTTTCTTCTCCGTTGCGGTTCTCTGTCTCAGGTTGTCCATGGCAACACGAGTCCTCTCTTAGTGGTTTGCTGGTCGTCAGGGCAACCCTGCTTTCGGATCCTCGGCGGTTTGGGAGCGCTTGGTTTCGTCTACCCTCGGTGGAGTCTGGCTCCCCTGCTGCGAGGCGATCGTTCTGTCATCGGTGTCTCCCTTTCGCTGTGTCACCGGCTCCAGGGATCCTTCTCCGTCTCCTCGCTCCCGTCACCGGGTGTGTGTGCAGTCTCCAGGTCCCTTCTGGTGTGTGTGTTTCTGTCCGTCGCCATCAGCCCTTTTTATGAGAGAGAGAGAGAGAGAGAGGACCTTCCCTGCCTGCCTATTGACGTCACTTCCACTATCTGGCTTCCCTATTTGGCCACATTCCTTGTAGCAGGAACTTGTCTGTCGTGACACGTCCTCCTGGGTCTTGCGTCAACATGTTACACAATTATTCTGCTGACACAACCGTTCACCATAGAATCTGTCGGGCTGTTTAATCATTGATTAGTTTAATGCGTGCCACATCCTCATGTTTTCTTGTGACAAAATGTTTACATAGTCTAGATTGAAGAAACAGACTACTCTCAGTGCCCAGACAACAAACCATATCCGTCCTTCAATAGAACACTTTGTTTCCTGATTAAATCATATGACCAATATTGTATAGTTGTTTATCTTTTTAGCATTAAGAGTTTTTATTCCTTATGGTGACTTCTGTTATTCTAATAGTTCTAAGAGTTGTGCCTACATGTAACTTATGAAATTGCTAAACCTATTAGTATATTATTGATTTGCACTGTTTTAACTGGTGGCAGTTCTGTGATGTGAAATGGAGATTCCAACCGTTGGTGTCACCTTTTCTGACCTCTGTACCCTAGTCAGCAGCAGCTGCCGTTCTAACCTGAAATTACTTAAATATGACCTTTTGATCTCAACTGTTATTCTCAGTTGGTTCCTGTTTCAAAGATAATTATATCCTTCCTTGTCTGTTTGAGATGACCATTTCCCTTTAGAATGTGCTGTTGGGAACGGGGGTTTTACTCAATCTCTATAGAATGCCAAATGGTCTCCTGTTTGACGTATACAAGGCTATTTGGTTTAGTGACCTCTGTGGCCTTGCGGTAGGTAGCTATTTGACAGGGGGAGGGTTTCTCACAGTGGCCAGTACACTAAAATACCAACTCCTTTCCTGATTACCTCAATATAGTCTTGAGGGGTCATTGATTATCTTAAAGGTCAGCCATCTGGTCTGGGGAGTCAACTGTCTACCCTCTTTCAACCAACATGGTGTTTTTCCGGCTCCTTCTTGTAACTCAACATTTTGGTACATTTATAGTTGCTTTATTCATGTTTTCATTTAGAAATATACGACACTACTATTTCGCATTTCTTTTCGGCCCCGCCATCTCAGGTAGGACTATAACATCTGCACCAACAGAAGTCTGGATAACATTCGGCTCCACGCCAACGCTTGAAGCTGAGGTCTTAACTTGAAAATAATCTATTCACGGATGTAAACAAGGACACGTTTGTGTTTATGTTCGATGAGAACTTCACCCACTATGTATTTTTTCCTCCCACCCACCCCCTCCTAATGTACAGTATCCTCCCATCATATGTATGTTAGGATCTATGGGTAACAGTACTGTATATTTGCATATCGTATATGTCCCAAATGTAACAGTACAGTACTATATACCTGTATGTCCCTATGCCATAAATGTCATGTATGTTGAGTATGTCATAAATATCACTATGAATTGAAAATGGGGGACCCTGATGTAAACAAGACAAACGTATTTCTCTGGTCTGCATCCCCTTAACAATTGTGTGTATTGAGCCGTACTGTATTGTACCCATTCTGCAATCTGTTAAACAAAGTTTTCATTCATTCATTCAACCAAAGCACAAAAACAAAACAACTGGATGAATGAATGAAAATTTTTATTAACAGATTGGGTACAATACAGTACGGCTCAATACACACAATTGTTAAGGGGATGCAGACCAGAGAGACTTTCGTCTTGTTTACATCAGGGTCCCCCATTTTCAATTCATAGTGACATTTATGACATACACAACATACATGACATCATGACATTTATAGCATAGGGACATACATGATACAGGTATATAGTACTGTACTGTTACATTTGTGACATATACGATATGCAAATATACAGTACTGTTACCCATAGATCCTAACAGAAAATATATACATATGATGGGGAGGAGACTGTACATTAGGAGGGGGGAGGGGGGGGTTTGGACATTTACGGTGCCCAGTTTCTAATTGCAGCCTCCATAGGTGCTCTTTAAGAGCGGTTTTTAATGTGGGCAAGGGTAAAGTGGGTTTTAGGAGTGAGGTTAAGCAGTAGGCTGACCAGTTTGTTTTGTGATGTTTGTAATCTTGTTTTTAGGGCCTTTGAGGTGCTTTGGTACCATGAGGTGCAAGCATAGTCGTAGTACCCTTGAATGAGTGTTCCTGTTAGAGTCTTCAGGGTATTCTTGTTTACCAGAGAGGAGATCCGGTACAAGAATCTTGTTTGTTGGTTGACTTTTTTGGGAGGGTGGTAATAGTTATGTGTTCTGACAGGTATCAGTCCTATGGTAATAGTTATGTGTTCTTACAGGTATCAGTCCTATGGTAATAGTCATGTGTTCTGGCAGGTATCAGTCCTATGGTGATAGTCATGTGTTCTGACAGGTATCAGTCCTATGGTAATAGTTATGTGTTCTGACAGGTATCAGTCCTATGGTAATAGTTATGTGTTCTGACAGGTATCAGTCCTATGGTGATAGTCATGTGTTCTGACAGGTATCAGTCCTATGGTAATAGTCATGTGTTCTGACAGGTATCAGTCCTATGGTGATAGTCATGTGTTCTGACAGGTATCAGTCCTATGGTGATAGTCATGTGTTCTGACAGGTATCAGTCCTATGGTAATAGTTATGTGTTCTGACAGGTATCAGTCCTATGGTGATAGTCATGTGTTCTGACAGGTATCAGTCCTATGGTGATAGTCATGTGTTCTGACAGGTATCAGTCCTATGGTAATAGTTATGTGTTCTGACAGGTATCAGTCCTATGGTGATAGTCATGTGTTCTGACAGGTATCAGTCCTATGGTAATAGTTATGTGTTCTGACAGGTATCAGTCCTATGGTAATAGTCATGTGTTCTGACAGGTATCAGTCCTATGGTGATAGTCATGTGTTCTGACAGGTATCAGTCCTATGGTGATAGTCATGTGTTCTTACAGGTATCAGTCCTATGGTAGTATGTGTTCTGACAGGTATCAGTCCTATCGTAGTATGTGTTCTGACAGGTATCAGTCCTATGGTAGTATGTGTTCTGACAGGTATCAGTCCTATGGTAATAGTCATGTGTGCTGACAGGTATCAGTCCTATGGTAATAGTTATGTGTTCTGACAGGTATCAGTCCTATGGTAGTATGTGTTCTGACAGGTATCAGTCCTATGGTAGTATGTGTTCTGACAGGTATCAGTCCTATGGTAGTATGTGTTCTGACAGGTATCAGTCCTATGGTAGTATGTGTTCTGACAGGTATCAGTCCTATGGTAATAGTTATGTGTTCTGACAGGTATCAGTCCTATGGTAGTATGTGTTCTGACCGGTATCAGTCCTATGGTAGTATGTGTTCTGACAGAAATGTGGCTGTTCCACTTGCTGCTTGGCCCCTGGTATATTTTGTATAGCTATATTTGCTATTTATGTTTGGTCACCCCTTTGTTGAAATGTATCCAATCCAGTTACTCCTTTAAGTTCAAGATTTTTAAGTTTCCAAGTTATGTTTTAATAAACATCTTTGGACCAATGTGTCCCTAAACTTAAACTAATTGGTGTCGTTGCATGATTTTTGCCATTTTGTTATTGTGAAATTGGTATTAAATTTAATTCTGAGTGGCATTAAAAAGTCTTAAAAAGCCTTAAATCTGACTGGGCTCAACCTGCAGATACCCTGACTGGGATCATAGGAACTTTCTGACCTCAGTATGGGGTGACCAGCCAAAAGCCAAGATGGTTAACAAACACACTTTGTACACACTGGAGGGGAAAACTGCTTCTCGTATGGATTTTTATATATTAATGTAGATACTAGTGTTTTTTTTTAATCCAATGTCACACATATTGTCAACATTCCTAGTACTACACAATAAGTGTTTAGTAATGTTCCATGTATTGTCTTCATCGGTATTCTATTAAAGGAATGGATGTTCCTTATATGAATTTATCATCTTTAGTGGTTTTTATACCATCACTGCTTGTGGGTTTATGGAAATTGCAGAGCAACCTGTTGCACAAGTAACTAACTATTTTGTCATTGTGTGTATATTGAGTAATGGCTGTACTATTGATGAAACTATCAAAACGTTATAGTTAGAAACTGGCCCCGGTAAATGTCCAACCCCCCCCCCCCCCCAAACCCCCTCCAATGTACAGTTTCTTCCCCTTCGAATATATATATATATTTTTTTATGATCTCTTTCTCAAACTGTACTGTATATCTGTATGTCATAAATGTCTTGATGAATTGAAAATGGGGGACCCTGATGTAAACGAGACAAAAGTATTTTTCTGGTCTGCATCCCCTTAACAATTGTTTGTATTGAGCCGTACTGTATTGTACCCATTCTGCAATATGTTAATAAAGTTTTCAATCAATTAGGGGAGAGTGATGTAAGAAGTGCCAATTGTTACTTAAAGTGCCTTTAAAGCAAGGGGATTACAGTAATGCCCCAAACAAAAATATGTACATATAGTTTAGGATGATGTGCATCCCTGGGGACAATCACTTTGGATCTTAAAGAAATATAGCTTTAGAAAAAAAAGTGGTTTTGTGGCTCTACTTGCCCCCGGTGCGGGGTAAGCTGTGACATTAGAGAGAATACACTGGGGTAAATGTGCCATTGATAATTTTAAGTAAAACAGATCATTTTAATCTCAAAAGCGGTAAAAGCATCCTGCAGATCTTCATCTCCTTTCCAACCTGACGTATAGTCTTCCCCTGTTGCACCTCTTTCACTGCTCTTTCCAACTTCTCAAGAGGAGTTGAAACCCTGTCTGTCTTCCTTTTGTATCTGCGTGGCATGATGTATTTTGGTCTAAAATTAAGAATATCACATAGTTTTAGTGATCAAATGTAAGATAATACAATGTACTATAAAATACAATAAAGTAATATATATAGTTAATAAGTTGGGGCAACTTAACAAACAGAACATCTGGCACAACTTAAAGGAAAACTCCAACATTTTGGGAAATTAGCTTATTTAACATCTTCCCTGGAGTTAGACAAGAAGATACATACCTTTTTTGTCTCTCTGCATGCATTAGGCTTAGGGAACGCCCGCACCGTTAGCGTAGCTTAGCTTCATCACTGGAAGTGGGTCAGACCTTTACCCTGAAGTTCCCTACAGTCACGAAATACACTCCAAATACAACTCCAAAACGTTCCTGTAAACATGTTGTGACCTGTGTATTTACCACGTGGAGAAATAAAAAATAATTGAATTAGACATTTACGTTTTCTAAGCAAATATACTCTGAACTATTTTTTGCTGAACCACTCCTCTCTGGGCTCAGTGATTTCACGTCACCAGTGCTACTTTCTAACGTCGAGGTCAGTGTTTGTTTACATTTTCATTTCATTCAAAGGATCCAAACCGATTGAAGTTTATGGATACCATGACTGTGGTAAGTTTTAAGGCGCTACACAATAATTGAGTTATAATAATACCACGAGTGTGGATTCACTCGCCCAAACCCTGTAGCCATGCATCGCAGTCATGAAAGGGGCTAACTAGGTTGATAGTCCAGCAACGTTGTGACTGTCCTATTCATCAATCTCACAATATTCGCTAACGTTAGACAGATGGAATACAGCCTTCCATCTAAAAACATAAATGAAAACTTACCACAGTCATGGTATCCATAAACTTCGGATCCTTTGAATTAAATGAAAATGTAAACAAACACTGACCTCGACGTTAGAAAGTAGCACTGGTGACGTGAAATCACTGAGCCCAGAGAGGAGTGGTTTGGCAAAAAATATATAGTATATTTGTATAGAAAACGTAAATGTCTAATTCAATTATTTTTTATTTCTCCATGTGGTAAATACACAGGTCACAACATGTTTACAGGAACGTTTTGGAGTGTATTTCGTGACTGTAGGGAACTTCAGGGTAAAGGTCTGACCCACTTCCAGTGATGAAGCTAAGCTACGCTAACGGTGCGGGCGTTCCCTAAGCCTAATGCATGCAGAGAGACAAAAAAGGTATGTATCTTCTTGTCTAACTCCAGGGAAGATGTTAAATAAGCTAATTTCCCAAAATGTTGGAGTTTTCCTTTAACCCAGGCCCTTTGGCACAAATCACCCCAAGCCTACCATTTTGAAACAAATGCATCCCCCAGCTGTTTTGAGCTAGCATCATGCTAACTGTATAGACTCATGGTGTAACTTACTAAAGCACTAAAACATGTGTGAACTGTTTTCAAAGTTGTCTATAATTGTTCAAACACAGCAATCAAAAAACCTTGATCATACACATTTTACTTTGGAGGGCAAAACAATGTTTTTTGAACTTAAATGTGTCTCCCTTTGCAGGTTGAGTGAAACGGATGCCTCTTCAAAAATATGTTGTCACATGACCAACTTCTTCTATGGTTTTCTAGATAACGGGTGACACTACTTGCCCCTTGGCACAAATGACCCCACTCTCCCCTATAGGGTTGGAATCAATTCACTTTAAATTCAATCAATTAAAAATCAAAACAAGTTGTTTACTTTATGATGATAGAACATCCATTCACATTTACTTGTCATTAGGTTGGATAGTAAAACCTTTTCATGACAAAAGTTGTACAATATTTTAAATAAAATCTACATTTTTAATTAAAAAGTGAATTGATCCAAACTCATTAGAATGTATGATATGCTAATAATATGGGGCGACAGTGGCTCAGGAGGTAGAGCAGTCGTCTGGTAATCCGGAGGTTCCCGGTTCGATTCCCACTCCTCCCAGTCAGCGTGTCAATTATCTTCGGTTCAAATAACAAACTCAGCAAGACCGACTCCTCCCAGTCAGCGTGTCAATTATCTTCGGTTCAAATAACAAACTCAGCAAGACCGACGGCTTCTCAGTTACAGTGGGTGACAATATTGTCACAAGGAAAGATGAAATTACATACCTGGGTTCCATCCTAGAGGCAAATATTTCCTGTGACAAAATGGCATCCAATGTAATCAAAAAAGTCAACCAACGAACTAGATTCTTGTACCGGATCTCCTCTGGTAAACAAGAATACCCTGAAGACTCTGACAGGAGCACTCATTCAAGGGTACTACGACTATGCTTGCACCATGGTACCAAAGCACCTCAAAGGCTCTAAAAATACTGCAGGCTTGACCGTACTCAGAACCCACCTCACCCCTGCTCACTTTGACAAACTAGGATGGCTTAGAGTAGACGACAGAGTACAGCAACTTGCAATGGGCCTGGTCTACAAGATACACTACACCACTAAGGTACCCATGTACATGTCAAAATACTTCCCAACGGTCAGTGAATACCACGACCACAACACCAGAGGGAGCTCCACAAATCATGTTAAACCCAGATTCGGCTCAAACAAGGGACTAAACACGTTTTCGCAATTATGCCACATCAATGTGGAACGCCCTACCCACGGCTGTAAAGGAATGTGAATCACTACCCACCTTCAAAACCACTCTCAAAGAGCACCTATGGGAGACTGCAATTCGAAACTGGCCCCTGTAAATGTCCTAACCCAACCCCCTCCAATGTACAGTTTCCCACCCCGCCCAACCTCCTCCAATGTACAGTATCTTCCCCCTCAAATGTATATACTCTCTTTGTAAACTCTTTGTACTCATTGTATATCAGTAATATAATTGTAGAGGCAGAAACCGACTTGGTGGATTTATATATTATTATATTATTATTATATATATTATGTTATATATATTGAATGAAATGAACCATTTATGTTTGGACACTAGGGGGCTCACCACCCAATATAGCCCACTAGGTGATTATTATGAGCCATGCACCTGCGGAGGACTTACCTTCAAACACTGTTTTACTGTTGGAACCGACCACGGAGCAACTGACGACTGTTCTGTGTAACCTTTAATTCACTATCACTTACATTTGGACAACAATAAACCCTGTACACCGTAAGAGGAGCAACTGTGGACATTCAACTAATTTAACATCTACAACTTTGGTACAGTGTGAAAAGGCAATAGCGGGTGCATCGTGGACGACTGTCAACACACCCAGGAATGACAGACGGCCACTACAAAGTTTGAAGGTACCCTCACGACAGAAGGACGCGAGTGAAAAGGAGGAAAAATATCCTCGTGAAAGAAGGACGTGCTATGTGAGTATAAAGTTGGATCACCTCCCTCACCAAGGACAAGCAGAGGTAAGAAGATTTTAAATAAAACCTCCATTGATGAAGAACTGGATAACGGATAACGCTGCTGTATTTATGAATGGAACCAACTCAGGACATGATTGATTGATTGATTGAAAACTTTATTAACAGATTGCAGAATGGGTACAATACAGTACAGCTCAATACACACAATTGTTAAGGGGATGCAGACCAGAGAAAGACTTTCGTCTTGTTTACATCAGGGTCCCCCATTTTCAATTCATGTGTGCGCTTCCTTGCGAACGCCGGGGAGCATTCTAGCGTCGGACTAATTAAATTGTGATACTGTAATAAATACGTGAGTTATACCAGTAGCAGGAGAAACTGCTACTTAGCAGGGAAACTGCTATTTATCCAGATGCCTGAAATAACCAACTTCACAACCGGGTTTACAAGGAATACCAACTTTATTTCATTTAAGTCCTATGCTAAATAATGATATGAGCTATTAATTAAAACCTATGAGCCATGAAGCCGATACCCCTTTCCCTTCTGTGACATGCAGGGTTTAACAGAACCAGAGAATGCAGCAGGTATAGACAGACGTCCCCTAGGTAAATTTATATCACCTCTAAGTTAATCACTCTATACATTACAGCACTACAGCACTATCACATCTATAGGTAAACCCTTCACCTCTAGGTGGAGCACGTCTCACAGCACACTTTATATATGGGCAACAACCCTTAGTTTGAACGAGGTACGGTACATACACAATGCACAACAATAGTCACACACACACTTTATCCGACCAGCTCTGGTCAATGTGAATATCTAGGGCATCGCCTACCGCTATCAGCCCACACTCTCGCTGTAAATCCTCCGCCACCTCTCTCGCTTGGTACGGCCTCACGTCTAATAAGACACTTTATTACAACACCTAAGTAATTCATACAGGTACTAGGGGTCTCTAATTGGGGGGACTAATCGGACCCCGTAAAGGTCGTCTGCAACCGTAACTCAGTCACCCTCTTATATGAGGCACGCAATTATGAACATGCATATGTCCTATTACAGTAACCCACGTCAAAACACCCTCTTTAAGAGGCACGGCACGTTATACAAAGGAGATGCCTAATCACACACACGGCCCGCTAATCACACTCCCAAATAGGCACTGGTAGATAATGGATCAATTGTACACACTAATTATAGCAGACCCCCCCAGGTCCGAATTACCCCTCCCTCTTGGTTCCCCTGTTCCCCTTCAATGGGTCACACAATATCTATACAACATATACCAGCCTGGGCTATATAATAAATAGGGCATATAAAAGGACTAGTCGAATATGCAGGTTAATTAAGGGCACGATATCATACAGCTAAGGTAACTAGAAAATACACAATATCCCATATACAATATATATATATATACAGTAGGCCTACACAGTTATAAAAATAGACTGTAATACAAAATCCTATACTAAGTGCAAATGTGAGTAACAGTGGACTTAACTCGCCGCACGGCGCGACCCCCCCCCCCCCCCCCCCCCCCCCGAGGGTCGACGCTTTTTAACTCATCGGCCATCTGTGCATCGGTTAACTCATCAGTCTCTTTTTCCCCACTGGACACTACAGAAGGCAGAGCTTCCTGTACTGCGCACATCCTTACAGCAGCCCTGTCTGTTATTGCCTGAGAGGCCTTCTGGTCAGATATTTCTTTTTCCAAAAAAGCCGGCAGCCTAGAAAGGGCATCAGCATTGCTGTGTAGCTTGCCTGGACGATGCACAATTTTATACTGGAAATTGGCCAATTGTTCAAGCCAACAAGCCAACTGCCCCTCCAAGTCCTGAAAGTTATGAAGCCAACGGAGAGAATTGTGGTCAGTTCGCAACACAAACTCCCTACCCAACAAATAGTGCTTGAAGTATTTGGTAAACGCTACCATACTCAGAAGTTCTTTCTTAGTGGTGGCATATTTACGTTCCTGTTTTGTAAGAGCCCTGCTAGCATATGCTATTACTCTCTCGAGTCCTCCCTCCTCTTGAGACAATACTGCCCCAATCCCCACGTCACTTGCATCCGTATCCAGGATAAATGGTTTACTGGGGTCGGGATAAGCCAAAACAGGGGTGGTAATCAAACTACACTTGAGCTGCTCAAAGGCTCCCTGACAGTCCTCACTCCAGCGAAAGTGCCTCCCCTTTTCTGTCAACTGGTGCAGAGGCCGGGCAATGTCAGCAAACCCTTTCACAAAGCGCCTATAATATGAGGCTAATCCCAAAAAACTCTTAACCTCAGTCTGGCTGGTAGGAACAGGCCACTCTCTGACTGCCTCCACTTTAGCAGCATCTGGCATCACTCCCTCACTAGAGATTACATGTCCGAGGTACTGGACTCTCGTTGAAAACAAGTCACACTTGGATGGTTTAACCTTAAGGTTGGCCTGCTGAAGTTTTTCCAGCACACCACTCAGGCGTGTTAGATGTTCATGGAAAGTGCGCCCAAATACAATTATATCATCCAAATACACTAAGCAGGTAGTCCACTGCAGATCAGCCAGAATTAGGTCCATCAACCTCTGAAAAGTGCTGGGTGCATTGCAAAGGCCAAAACTCATCACATTGAACTCAAATAGCCCCTGACGGGTGGTGAATGCAGTTTTATGGCGGTCTTTCGGGTCTACTTCCACCTGCCAATAGCCGCTCGCTAAATCCAGGGTGGAAAACCAACAAGCATGACAAAGGCTATCCAGGGCATCATCAATCCTAGGGAGGGGGTATGCGTCTGACGTGTATTTTCAATGAATCTATCTACTAAAGTCTTAGGATCGTATAGTGGATCTCTATAGTATCTCTGCTGTTGTACTCACACGTTCTGTTCAATTGTCTTATAAATGATTTGGAGTCGGAGCCAGGCGCTAAAGGTACAAAGACAGTCTGGCCGTCGTTTATTGGAAGATCCAAACAGCTTAAAGTTCTTGTCAACTTTTCTATGTCTAATCAGCATCTGCAGCCCGTCTCGATTGGATAGGTTTTCAGCATCTCAAGATGATGCTCTCCGTGCGTCGACGTGGTCTGCTGGTCTCCGTGCGTTCTTTTCTCCATGTCTCAGATCTGTGGTAAATATAGGAATCACCCAAACCCCGCCCAGTGGTCGAGTCTCTGCCCCGTGATGTCACAGAACGGAGACTCCTAATTGGCTTAACACGAAAGAACTGGGTTCCCTGACCAATAAGGAAGTGACATGACTATTTTCGGCTCGTTACAAGGTGACCTTACAGAGGGGATGTGAACTAGTTTCCTTTTCGAATGATTTACCCAAGTGTCCCTGAATTCGACCCTCATACAGAAAGGTCTGTTTGGACTGTTTAGCTAAAGTAAACAGAACTTTGGTGCCGGCCTTCAGGCCTGACTTAAAGTTAAGTATTGGGCCCTCCATCCCACTTTGTTGTGGGGAAAGAGGTTTCATTTGTTTGCCATTTGATCTGTTCTTATTTTTATGGTACTCTGGGCTTTTTCCTATAGCTGCTAGGTGAAGGGTGAAAGGTTGCACTGTTAGCCTTTGACTGAATTCTCCTATGGCCTTTTCCAGAAACCGCTAGATGATTTTGATCCCTCCTGTAATGCTTATACGGGTCATTTTGATCAATTTAATTTACGACACGTCCTTTCTAGTAACCTCATTGAGTTTCCTATAATCAACACAGAACCGGAGCCCACCCCCTTTCTTTTTTACCAGTACAATGGGAGACGCCCATGGGCTACAAGATGGCCGAACTATCCCACTATCGAGCATTTGCTTCAAGTGGCTCATCACCTCTTGCTGTAAATGGAGGGGAACCCTTCTGGGGTGCATTTTTATTGGCTTTGCATCCCCTGTATCAATCTCATGCGGGGTCAGAGGAGTCCTGCCTAAGTCAGTCTCCCCCTGACTAAACACAGTGAGGTTCTTGTGCAGTATCTCCCTGACTGCCTTTAACTCATCAGGGGCAAGACCCCTCTCCTCCACGCCAAACTGACGCATGAGTGTATCAACTGTCCAAGGCTGCAAGGTTTTTTCCCCCTCCCTCTCGTCATGCAGCTCCGCCCCCCCTTCCTCTATTTCAATATCAGTGAATAGGGTGCCTACTTTCATGCCACGTTTTAGCATAATATCCTCATTAGTGACATTAATAACCCTCACTGGTAATGTGCCCTGCTGGACTCTGCATACCACCCGAGCTACCAAAACATCACACTGTTTGGAAATGGAAGTGGAGGGTTCCAGCATTGCTGCTGCATAATCTCCCCATCTGCTCTGGACTTGACCCAAAATAATAATTTCACTGCGTGGGGGCACCAGGGTGTCAGACAACACTGTCACAGCCTGAGGCTCTAATGAGGGGTTAGGGTCAACCAGGGGAAATTTCCTGCCCATTATCTGACATTGTTTCTTTCCCAAATCAACCACCGCACCATATGTTGAAAGAAAATCAAATCCAAGCAAAATCTCATCAGAGGGAATGTCAGCAACCAAAAATTTTGCTACCAGCGCGAGTGACTCCAGTTGACATACCGTCTGCCAGCATCCCAGAATGCTCATCCCCCCCCCATTAGCTGCTGTAGCCTGCCCAACATAATCTAACAGATCACATCCCCCTTTTGTAGCAGAGAGCCACAGTTGTTTAGGAATGACAGAGCTAGAAGCTCCAGTATCTACAAGTACATGACAGTCTAACCCACCTATCTTAGCTTGGAGATATCCCGAACCACCCTTCAAGCTGTCAGGGGCCACAGTAGACTCAGAAATGGGGGCGGGCATTGGACCCTCTGTGCACACCCCCTCTAGTTTCCCTGTAAATAAGGACAGTCGCGTCTGAAGTGACGATTACACCCACATTCCCAGCAACCCCTCTCTCTTTCTCCCTCACATCTAGTCGGGGGAGTGGGGGCACTAACAGAGTATGGAAGGGGAGCAGACACGGTAGGTGTAGGTTTAGGAACAGATTGGCTTGAATTGGCTATAGTCTGTACAGTGGTTTTCAGAGACTTAACTTCCTGCCGCAGGCCCTCTACGACCCCAAGCAGCGTATCCATTTGTTTGTCACGCCCAGATTGCTCAGTGACTCCACGCACCTGTGCATCAGAGGCCAATTTACTGCCCTCCAACTCCCTAATCAGCTCCAATTCTGCAGCAAGATTAATGGCATCCTCTAAGGTTGTAGGTTTGGCACTGCGAAGGCTAACTCGCAATTCCCCATTCCCAACATTGGAAATAAAATGATCCTTAGCCAATAAATCTTGGGTGTGGGCGTCCGCTGAGGGGTACGCTTTAACAACCAGCCTCCGAAGCGCAATACCAAATTCTCGGATATTCTCCTTATGTAACCTTTTACGAGAAGAGAAGGTGGCCCTGCTCCAATCATCACTATCACATGGTTCTAAGCATCTACCCATTGCTTCTTTGAGTAAGGCATAATTAGCTTTAGCTGCGGCCGATAACCCACCATATACCTCTCGGGCTCGACCTGACAAGAGAAGACTCATACATTTTAGTCTCAATGTTTCGCTCCAATTATTAACCCCAGCGGCCATTTCAAACTGTTCAGCCCAATCAGACCATTCCCGGCCGGCACCAGTGAAAGTCTCAGGCATAAAAATGGGTCGGGACATAGCCAGATTACTACTAGGGGAAGGAGACGCGTCTGATCGACTTGAGCCGGCCTCAGCCGGCGGTTGGTTATCTCCAGGCATATTTTTTCTGTATCCCACCGCTGTCACCAATGTAATAAATACGTGAGTTATACCAGTAGCAGGAGAAACTGCTACTTAGCAGGGAAACTGCTATTTATCCAGATGCCTGAAATAACCAACTTCACAACCGGGTTTACAAGGAATACTAACTTTATTTCATTTAAGTCCTATGCTAAATAATGATATGAGCTATTAATTAAAACCTATGAGCCATGAAGCCGATACCCCTTTCCCTTCTGTGACATGCAGGGTTTAACAGAACCAGAGAATGCAGCAGGTATAGACAGACGTCCCCTAGGTAAATTTATATCACCTCTAAGTTAATCACTCTATACATTACAGCACTACAGCACTATCACATCTATAGGTAAACCCTTCACCTCTAGGTGGAGCACGTCTCACAGCACACTTTATATATGGGCAACAACCCTTAGTTTGAACGAGGTACGGTACATACACAATGCACAACAATAGTCACACACACACTTTATCCGACCAGCTCTGGTCCATGTGAATATCTAGGGCATCGCCTACCGCTATCAGCCCACACTCTCGCTGTAAATCCTCCGCCACCTCTCTGGCTTGGTACGGCCTCACGTCTAATAAGACACTTTATTACAACACCTAAGTAATTCATACAGGTACTAGGGGTCTCTAATTGGGGGGACTAATCGGACCCCGTAAAGGTCGTCTGCAACCGTAACTCAGTCACCCTCTTATATGAGGCACGCAATTATGAACATGCATACGTCCTATTACAGTAACCCACGTCAAAACACCCTCTTTAAGAGGCACGGCACGTTATACAAAGGAGATGCCTAATCACACACACGGCCCGCTAATCACACTCCCAAATAGGCACTGGTAGATAATGGATCAATTGTACACACTAATTATAGCAGACCCCCCCAGGTCCGAATTACCCCTCCCTCTTGGTTCCCCTGTTCCCCTTCAATGGGTCACACAATATCTATACATACATAACTATAACATATACCAGCCTGGGCTATATAATAAATAGGGCATATAAAAGGACTAGTCGAATATGCAGGTTAATTAAGGGCACGATATCATACAGCTAAGGTAACTAGAAAATACACAATATCCCATATACAATATATATATATATATACAGTAGGCCTACACAGTTATAAAAATAGACTGTAATACAAAATCCTATACTAAGTGCAAATGTGAGTAACAGTGGACTTAACTTGCCGCACGGCGCGACCCCCCCCCGAGGGTCGACGCTTTGGACCCCGTCCAACTCTCCGGACGAATGTTCCGGCACACGGTGGTCCTCCAGGATACAGTTGGGTTTGTCACCTGGTAACGTACTCAGTGTCCGCGAGGACGAGCCAAGTATAAAGTCTTTTGGGAGCGATGTAACTCAGACCCTCTATGTCCCGTCCCTACCTGTCTCCAGGAGGGTAAGCCTCCCCTCCTCTCGCTACCGGGAACTATGGACGGCTATCTAACTTCTCTTCATCGCCGGCGGATAACTCTCCACGATCGACCCCACCCCCCGGGCCCTAACAGAGTCTGGTTACTGCGTGCGTGCTCCAACCTCGATCTCTGAGTCCCACTGGCTTATCAAACAGTCTCAGCGTCTCATCCCGCACACACTCAGCAACACCTGCGTTCAATAATGAGCCACTTGAGTCCCTGCTTCTGACGTCATCACTTCGGCCCATTCACATCACAATACTGTGGATAATGGAACGGACTATGCGCTGTATCGATGTGTGGAACCGTCACAATTATTATTGTCTGGGCGTGTGGAAAATGGACACTAATGTAACACAATGGACTGTCTGATTTAAATTCCGACATATATAGCAGTGGACAAATACTATGTTACTGCAGAGCATTCATCAGCGGGAAGAAAATAAACCCACTTTGAAGGCTCTGACGTCACATCACGTCGCCGTTCGATTATAACATTTAAAGTTACACTTCGTTATATGTAAAGAATAAAATAAATACAATAACGAAATGTCTGAAGCAACGGAAAAGGATGGAGCTGTTGAACCAGCCCAGGAAGGCCAATTCCCAACTCCAAAAAACAAGAACCAAAGGGATTAAATCACTGACTATAAGAAGGAATGCAATAGAAGAATTGATGATTGATTATGGAAATGTGTCGCTTGTTAAAGACAATTTTGATGCATTCCGAGCCATTGAAAAAGAAGTTATTGACAATCATTCAACCATTCAGGATCTCATTGACGAGGAGGATAAAGTACAAGACAACCTAGGTTGGCACTCAAAATTGGATACTTATAACAGATTCCATGAAATCGTAACAACTTGGATGTGCAAGGTTGCCGCCTGTTCCCAGCAGCAAGAAAAGGCACCAACCAGTTACAGAAGTAGCAAAAGGGGTCCAAGCAGTCATATAAGTGGTGTGAGCTCAACAACCTCATCTATGCTTAAAAGGACTCAAGCTGAAAAGGCTGCCATGATGGCATGTCTTGCCAATTTAAAGAAAAAAAATGACCTTGAAAAACAACAAAGGGATTTGAAGCACGAATTGGAAGCCAAACAAGCAGCAAAAAATCGTGAATTGGAAAACAGACAAGCAGCATTAAATACCTTACAAGAGGAGCTTGAGATGAAAACTGTCATTGACGCTGCAGATGCAACATTAAGAACACTATCAAATTGTGAGGAACAAGAGCATGGTCAAGACAACGAGGCATGTTCAAATAAACACCATGACAATGGAAGAATTAAAGATAAACTGTATAGTCTACATGATGAAGGCGAGGAGGAGGACAGTGATGAAGGAGAGGAGGACAGTGATGAAGATGAGGAGGAGGACAGTGATGAAGAAGATGAAGAAGAGGTAGAAGAGGTGGACCAGTGGCCAAGCCATACTGCTACAAGCCATAAGACAAGATGTGCTGCCCCTGCTGGTCGAAGCCGGCATGTGCTGCCAACAACCTCTCATACTCAAGCCCCTCAGTCTCACACTGATCAACACCAAACAAGCGGAAGCAGCAACATGGCAAAGGTGATGAGGAAGCAGAATAAAATAACTGAAATGCTAATAAAAGAACAACGTCATTCATTACTTCCTACCAGCCAGATACCCATGTTTAAAGGAGATCCACTACAATACCTGTCATTCATCCGAGTCTTTGAGCATTCAATTGAAGAGAAAACTGACAACTACAAAGACCGCCTTTTCTTCCTTGAACAGTTTACCGAAGGCCAGGCAAAAGAGCTTGTAAGAAGTTGTCGTTATACAAACCACAAGAAGGGTTACAACGAAGCCAAAAGACTACTTGAAGAAAAACTGCATGCCTATTCAATTGCTCTCCGTGGATGTCTAAACACAATGCAAGACATTGAATTTTTGGAAGAGATGAGCACCCCATCTCAAATGAAGCTGGTGATCCTAAAATTACCATACAAGCTCAGGGAGAGGTGGCGAGCTACTGCTTATGACTTTTATGAACGTTAAAAAAAAAGGGCAACGTTTCCTGAGCTTGCTGTCTTCATAGAGCGACAGGCTAGAATGGCAACAGATCCTCTTTTTGGGGACATACAAGACCCTGCACCCAAAAAGGAACAAAGAGGAAGCAAACCATTCAATGCAAGGTTCAACCTAGACTACCAGCGAAGTAGCTTTGCAACTATTGCAACCCTGGGTTTCCATGACGAATGGAAGCCCTACAAAGGTTCAAGGATAAACATTGACCGCTTACACGCCATCGTGCGCAGACCGTGTGTATTCTGTGAAGGAGAACATGCAGATGAAACATGTAAAATGAACAAAAGACCTCACAAGGAGAAAATTGAATGCTTGATGTCTAAAGGAATATGCTTCGGCTGTTTGAATAAGGGACATAGAAGCAAAGATTGTTCCAACAGATTGAATTGTAATGTGTGTTCCCAAAAACATCCAACAATTCTGCACATATATAAAGGTGAAGGACAAAAGACGGGTGAAACAAGTACGTCAATCAACAATGGCATGGTTTCTCTGAAAGCCCATGGCATTACCGGGGCCGGTGATGGCCAAACACTTTCAATCATACCAGTACAGGTAAAAATGTCCAACTCAACTAAAGTCATCCAAACGTATGCTTTCATGGATTCGGGGAGTACAGCATGTTTTTGTACTGAAGCATTGAGACGGCAGTTGAATACAAAGGTAAAGAAAACACGAATCCTGTTGAGAACTATGGGCCAAGGGCAAGCTGTTAACACTTCATTTGTCCCTGCTGGTCGACTTGAAGTAAGCAACATAGACTGTTCGGATTTCTATGAGCTACCAAAGCTGTACATCCAAGACGAAATCCCTGTAACCAAGGATCATATACCTACACAAGCTGCACTAGAAAGGTGGGACTACCTGAAGGAGATTCACCTGAAAGAAGTTGATGTGCCTGTTGGACTGCTTATAGGAACCAATGCGCCACAACTAATGGAACCGTGGAAAGTCATTAACAGCCAGAGGGAAGGACCTTATGCTGTTAAAACAGTCCTAGGATGGATAGTGAATGGTACACTAAACACGGATGATGGGGTTGGACTGCACTCATCTGTCACCTCTAATCGGATTTCAGTAACAGACTTGAACGACCTTCTCATGGGACAATACAACCATGATTTCCCAGAAAGGAAATATGAGGAAAAGAAGGAAATGTCTGTTGAAGACAAAAGATTTGTAGAAATTATGTCGAACTCTGCTGTGAAAAGAGATGGACATTATCAGCTTGCACTTCCATTCAAGCAAAGGGAAACCAGAATGCCAAACAATCGCCATCTAGCAGAACAAAGAACGATGTCACTAAAGAGAGAGTTCCACCGGAATCCAGCTTTCCACGAGGAGTACAGAACATTTTTAGAAGGCGTAATACAGAAAGGTCATGCTGAGCCTGTGCCACAAGAAGAGCTCAAGGCTGACAGTGGAAAGGTATGGTACATACCACACCATGGGGTTCGCCACCCGAGGAAGGACTCACTTCGTGTTGTTTTTGATTGCTCTGCCTCACTACAAGGAACTTCCCTGAATGACAATCTGATCCAAAGTCCCAACCTTACTAACACGTTGCTTGGCGTTTTGATGCGGTTCAGACAAGAACCAGTTGCTTTCATGGCTGATGTGGAAGGAATGTTCCATCAAGTCAAAGTTGCACCCTCAGACCGCGACTACCTTCGCTTCCTATGGTGGCCTGGTGGGGACATATCTAAACCCCTAGCTGAATTCAGGATGACGATGCACCTGTTCGGTGCTACATCCTCATCCAGCTGTGCCAGTTACGCCCTACTGAAATCTGCAGAGGACAACACGGAAGCATTCTCAGCCGAAGCAGTTGACACTGTTCGACACAACTTCTATGTGGATGATTGTTTAAAGTCTGTTTCCACAGAAGAAGAGGCCGTGAGACTTTGTGCAGAGCTAAAAGACGTATGTGCAAAAGGAGGGTTCAACTTAACCAAGTGGATAAGTAACAGCAGAACTGTGCTTGCTTCAATTCCTGAACAGGAAAGAGCCAAGGAAGTGAAGACCCTGGATTTGGAGAAACAAACTCTTCCCATCGAAAGAGCGCTTGGAATACAGTGGTGCGTGGAAGAAGACACCATCAAGTTCCAAGTCAGCCTGAAACCCAAACCGGAGACTAGACGAGGTATTCTTTCCATTGTAAGCTCAGTCTATGATCCACTTGGGTTTCTTGCCCCCTTTGTTTTTAAAGCTAAACACATGTTACAACAACTGTGCAAGCATGATAGCGGATGGGATCAGGAAATTCCAGAGGCCATCAGAAAACCATGGCAGAAATGGTTGATGGGTTTGAAGCAGATGGAAGACTTCAGTATCCCACGGTGTGTCAAACCCAAACAATTCGGGTCGATCCAAAATTGCACAGTTACACCTCTTTTGTGATGCAAGTGAGATGGGGTATGGTGTCGTCGCCTACCTGAAGATGTCAAGCAAAAATGATGATGCGCACACAGCCTTCATAATGGGAAAGGCGAGGGTGGCACCTCTCAAGCAAATAACGATCCCTAGGATGGAGCTTACTGCAGCAGCCCTTGCTGTACGCATTGACCGAATGTTGACGACTGAGCTCAAAATCCCTCTTGAAAGTTCCATGTTCTGGACAGACAGTACGACGGTACTAAAGTATATAAAAAATGAAAACCAAAGGTTTCACACCTTTTGTGGCCAATCGGGTGAGCGGATGAGAAGCAACAGATGTATCGCAGTGGAGGTACATAAGCACCAAATTGAACCCGGCAGACCACGCTTCTCGCGGTCTCCATGCTGAGGCGTTCTTAAAGTGCGACACTTGGTGCAATGGTCCAGTTTTCTTGAACCAACCTGAAAAGGAATGGCCGAAACAGCCTGACCGAATTGCCGTCGACAATCCCGATGACCCTGAAGTAAGGAAAGAAAAGGTCACCGTGAACGCAATCAATGAACACGAACAAGAGGCAACAAGCAAAATGAAGTACTCAGACTGGGGTAAACTAAAGAGAGCAACGTCGTGGTTTCTGCACTTGAAAAGCATCTTGTTACAATTGAGCAAAAAGCGAAAGGAAGTGCTTACCATTGTGCAAGCACAACTGAAGGATGTGGACAAGCAAAAGCAGATGGTTGAGGCTGAGATGACAAGGTTCAAAGAGACGATGACTGTTATCACACTCACCATGATGATCTGGAAGAGGCGGAAGTAGCTATAATACTCTTCTGTCAGAAACAAAGCTTTTTGGAGGAACTGACAGCACTGCAAGCCAATGGTTCTGTCAAGAAGAACAGTTCACTGTACAGACTTGATCCAGTCCTTGAAAATGGTATCTTGAGAATTGGGGGACGATTGAACAAAATGGCAATGCCAGAAGAAACGAAACACCCAGTAATTCTTCCCAAGAATCACCATGTCTCCCATATCATTCTCCGAAGTATCCATAACAAGGTTGGTCACAGCGGCAGAAACCACATGTTGTCAAGATTGAGGCAAAAGTACTGGATTCCCTCAGCCAACGCTCTGGCAAGAAGAGTCATATCTGATTGTACTGTATGCCGACGTTTACTCGCTACAGGTGGAGAGCAAAAGATGGCAGATTTACCCAAAGACAGGTTGATACCAGATTTGCCACCGTTCTCGCATGTGGGGGTCGACTACTTTGGGCCGATTGAAGTAAAGAGAGGAAGGACTACGCAGAAAAGATATGGAGTAATTTGTACGTGCCTCGCCAGCCGAGCGATACATTTAGAAGTGGCTCATTCGTTGGATACGGATTCTTGTATTAACGCATTCCGACGTTTCATCAGTAGAAGGGGCCAAGTGATTGGAATAAGGTCTGACAATGGGACCAACCTTGTCTCAACAGAAAAGGAGCTAAAGAAAGCCTTAAAGGAGTGGAATCATGTTCAAATAGCACAAGCCCTACAGCAAAGGAATGTGAAATGGACTTTTAATCCCCCGTATGGAGCCCATCATGGTGGGATATGGGAGAGATTAATCCGTCTGGTCAAGAAAACCCTATTATCAGTCACTAAGCAACAAGCTCTTGATGATGAAGCGCTCTCAACTATCATGTGTGAGGTGGAAGCCATTTTGAACAGTCGCCCACTGACAAATGTCTCAAATGACCTGAATGATTTGGAAGCTCTTACTCCTAACCATCTTCTTCAGCTTAAGGTCCAGCCTGTTCTGCCACCTGGTGTGTTCAACCCAGATGACCTGTATGCTAGGCGCCGTTGGAGGCAAGTTCAGTACATCTCGGATCTGTTCTGGACCAGATGGGTGAAGGAATATCTTCCACTTCTCCAAGAAAGGCAGCGATGCAATAGAACCAGGAGGAACTTCACAAAAGGGGACATTGTTCTGATCATAGACTCCAATGCACCCCGTGGGTCCTGGGTCATGGCAAGAGTCCTGGAGACACGCCCTGGATCGGTGCGCAGCGTGCTCCTACAAACCAGAACTAACACGTTGGAACGACCGATCAGTAAGCTACTGTATGCTTACTGGTCCCTGCCTCAGAATAAGGCATGGCCATTGAATGGACTTTGAATAGACATTGGCTGTATGCCTGTCAGAGATATGGCTCTGTTTGTTTAAAAAAAAATATATATATATTATTGAGTTACCTTAACTGTTACTTGACTCACTAACTGATTTGTTCTTCCCATGCTCAGGGACAACAGGTGAAAACCACAGGACCCTGTCAAGTTTCTTTGTTTAGAATTGTGATTTCATATTGTTTATTCTTGAGGACGTTAGCATTGACTGTAGGTTGTGTCGGCTTCTTTGCCTTTTTGATGCATATGATTTTATAATTGTGTTTTGGTGCACAATTAAGGGGCCGGTGTGTAGAGGCAGAAACCGACTTGGTGGATTTATATATTATTATATTATTATTATATATATTATGTTATATATATATTATATTATTATTATATATATATATATATTATATTATGTATATATTGGAACCATGCACTGAACCATTTATGTTTGGACACTAGGGGGCTCACCACCCAATATAGCCCACTAGGTGATTATTATGAGCCATGCACCTGCGGAGGACTTACCTTCAAACACTGTTTTACTGTCGGAACCGACCACGGAGCAACTGACGACTGTTCTGTGTAACCTTTAATTCACTATCACTTACATTTGGACAACAATAAACCCTGTACACCGTAAGAGGAGCAACTGTGGACATTCAACTAATTTAACATCTACAACTTTGGTACAGTGTGAAAAGGCAATAGCGGGTGCATCGTGGACGACTGTCAACACACCCAGGAATGACAGACGGCCACTACAATAATAATAATAATAATAATAACTTTATTTGTATAGCACTTTTCATACAGAGGTTGCAGTTCAAAGTGCTTCACAACCAGTGATGCCACAGATTACTTGTAAAAGTAATCTGATTACTGATTACTCCTTTAAAAAGTAATCTTAGTTACTTTACTGATTACTTGATTATCAGAGTAACTTAGTTACTTTGAAAGTAACTAGGATACGAAGTCGTCGTCCCTGCTGCTGCCACAACATAAGAATGACAAAAAATTTTTTAGTAAAATGTACTCAGTTTGAGTAAAATGTACTAATAGGGCAGGTAGGCCTATCTATAGATTTCACAAAAGATAAATGGTCAATAACACCACATGTAGGCTGATATGTAGCCTACCTTTGAGGCCTGCCCCATTCAGATATGGTTCTAATGTTCCTAGTGAAACAGGGGAGAGGGGTGAGTAAACCAGTGATTATATCTCAGTAACAGAATCTTCTCAAACCTCTTGTCAGAAAGTCTGTTCCTTCTAGGCGTGAGCACCAACCCTCCCAGACTAAAAAGCTGTTCCACAGGAGCACTTGATGGGTTGGAGTGTTATACTTCAAGAAAATGTTCTTTATGTTTGAAGGTCTATCCAGTATCTGAAGCTCATGCTCTTAAAAAACAGTCTATTAAACAGTACTGCTCCTCCTATGCTATTATTATTATTATTATTATTATTATTATTATTATTATTATTATTATTATTATTATTATTATTATTATTATTATTATTATTATTATTATTATTATTATTATTTATTATTGTGTGCTACTGACAACCTACATACTGCAGTATGGTGTTCCATGTTCATGAATAGTGCAATGCAAAAGATGTTTAACTCAAAGGTGGAACATACCTGCACTATGGCATCTGGAAGGCCTGCAGTCGTGTCCTGCAGGGTGTCCTTCAGAGTGCATCAGCACTTCAAGTGTGGGTAGTAAAGTTTAAATCCAGTAAAGAAATACAGCTTTTGCTGTTTGGCTGGTGCACCTCCGAGTCCTGTAGAAGTCGATGCTTCGGCTTTGGTTTTTTTTCTATCCGTTTGGTCGTGCTGTGCTGTATATTCCAGATGCGGTAGACAGTATTTTGTTTCCTCCGCATAGTGAATGTTTTTTTC
Organism: Notolepis coatsorum; assembly: GCF_963971535.1. NCBI lineage: Eukaryota > Metazoa > Chordata > Actinopteri > Aulopiformes > Paralepididae > Notolepis > Notolepis coatsorum. The sequence continues at coordinate 102,939,721 of NC_140182.1, read as the reverse complement.
ACCCGGCTTAGCTGACACAAACGTTAAGTAGACTAGTGACTGAACTTCCAGTGCAAGAAAGCGTTACCAGCGTGAGCGTCTCCCTGCTAGCTCGCTATGTTTTGGTCAGCCTGATGATAACAATAACAGCCGCGCCCACCAGCATGGTACAACACGTGAGGTTGCGTGCTGTGACGTCACTCCCCAATACAAGGAAAACAGCTCCAAACGTATTTTTGACTGTCGAAAACGAAAGAAAATGGAACTGGCGCTGCGCTGATGGCTGCCTTTCTGATCGCTCCGTCGAGACTGTGCTTTCTTTTGTTAATTTTTATAGTATTAGGAGTTTTATTTGCACCAACTGTTGGTGCATTATATGTGTATGACCGTCAGTCAATCATTGACATTGGATTAAGGAAAACTTACCGTTTGGATTGCTCTCTGGATCGGATCGCTGAACAGCAGAAATGGCCCGCCGAGATCCTTTGTTATGCCGGCCATGGCCAAGACCAGGAGAAGCCGCCGCGAAGACGAGGAAAGAGGGCCGGGGTCCGAAACAGACTGAGGTCCAAACGACACAGAACCACATTGCCCAGCATATTGTTGGCCAATGTGCAATCGATAGGAAACAAACTGGACGACATCAGAGCACGGATCCAATTCCAGAGGGACATTCGGGATTGTAACGTCCTCTGTTTCACAGAAACTTGGCTGAGTCCAGATGTCCCGAATCACGCAATAGAACCGGCAGACCACTTCTTCGTTCTCCGCAAGGACCGGACGGCAGAAGAGTCACTAAAGAAGAAAGGAGGCGGCATTGCCTTCATGATAAACAAGGAGTGGTGCGATCTAGGCAACACAAAGGAACTGTCTAACCACTGCTCCCCAGACCTGGAGTTTATCACGATAAAATGTCGACCCTTCTTCCTCCCAAGAGAGTTAACGTCCATCATCCTCATCGGAGTGTACATTCCACCACACGCGAACACTGGGGTCGCACTTTCAAAACTTCACGACGAGGTAAACAAACTCCAGACAGCTAATGTTGACGCTGCCATTTTGGTTCTGGGCGATTTCAACAGCGCGCGCCTTAAAAAGGTGTTGCCGAATTTCTATCAGCATGTGACCTGTCCCACCAGAGGCGAGAACATATTAGACCATGTATACTCGCAATTTAAGAATGGGTACAAGTCACAGGCTCTTAGTCCATTCGGTAAAAGCGATCACGCCGCCATCTTTCTTTTGCCAAAGTACAAACAAAGTCTCAAGCGAACGCCGGTGGTCTCGCGAGAGGTTAAGCGTTGGGCCGTGACGTCAGAGGAGTCACTCCAAGCTGTACTGGAATGCACAGACTGGAGTGTATTCCGTGATAACACAGCCAATATTAACGAATACACCGAAACGGTGATTGACTATGTCTGTACTATGGTAGAAGAAACAATCCCCTCCACCAAAATTAAAATCTACCCAAATCAAAAGCCCTGGGTAGACAAATCCGTCCGTGAGGCTCTGAAAGTGCGCACATCAGCATACAACACCGGGCTGGTGACAGGCAACATGGAAGAACACAAGATGGCAAGATACAACGTCAGGAGAGCAGTAATAGAGGCAAAACGGCGTTACAGGGATAAAGTTGAACTTCAGTTTGAACAGGCTGACTCTAGAGGCATGTGGCAGGGCCTCAGAACAATGACAGACTGCAAAGGCACCCCCCTCAAACTGAACAGTGACATCTCCTTAGCAAATGATCTCAATTCCTTCTATGCGAGGTTTGAGGCTGTGAATAACAACACCAGCCTACAAACCACGGCAATGGGGGGGGGGGGGGGTCTGCTGATGGAGACTCAGTGTTCAGGGTAACAGAGCATGAGGTGAGACGGATCTTTAAAAAAGTGAATATCAGGAAGGCAGCAGGACCGGACGGCATCCCCGGCCGCGTCCTAAAAGTCTGTGCCGACCAACTGGCCCCGGTATTCACTGACATCTTCAACCTGTCCTTGGAACAGGCTGTCATCCCCACCTGTCTGAAGAAGTCCACCATCATCCCTGTACCCAAAAAATCTACGCCCGCTTGCCTCAACGACTACCGCCCTGTAGCCCTCACCTCCATAGCCATGAAGTGCTTTGAGAAGCTAGTGAAGGGCTACATCTGTTCCTCCCTCCCCATCAACCTGGACCCTCTGCAATTTGCATATCGCCCCAACAGGTCCACGGAGGACGCCATAGCCCATGTGCTGCACACAGCAGCATCACACCTGGACAAGAGGCAGGGGAACTATGTGAGAATGCTGTTCATCGACTACAGCTCAGCATTCAATACCATAGTCCCCTCCAAACTCATAGCCAAGCTCAGGGACCTGGGCTTGAACTATGACCTCTGCCAGTGGGTCTTGGACTTCCTGACGGGCAGACCCCAGGTGGTAAGAGCCGGCAACTGCACCTCCTCATCCATCACGCTCAACATAGGGGCCCCCCAGGGCTGTGTTCTGAGCCCCCTCCTCTACTCCCTGTACACACATGACTGCGTAGCACAGCGGAACAACAACACCATCATCAAATTTGCTGATGACACAGTAGTGGTGGGCCTGATCTCTGCCAACGACGAAAGGGCCTACCTGGAAGAGGTAGAGAACCTGTCACAGTGGTGTCAGGAGAACTGCCTCTCCCTGAATGTCAGCCAAACAAAAGAGATGATTGTGGACTTCAGGAGGTCGGGGGTCAAGGACTACAGCCCCCTCAGCATCGACGGGGCACCGGTTGAGAGAGTGAACAGTTTCAAGTACCTCGGAGCCCACATATCCGAGGACTTGACATGGACCACACACATTGACAGTGTTGTGAAGAAGGCATGACAACGCCTCTACTTCCTCAGGCGCCTAAGGAAGTTCCAAGTCAGTCAGAAGATCCTTAGGAACTTCTACTCATGTACAATAGAGAGCATCCTGACCGGCAACATCACCTCCTGGTTTGGGAATAGCACTGCACAAGACCGTAGCAGACTACAAAGAGTGACACGTTCAGCCGAACGCACAATTGGAGGGGGGCTTCCCACCCTCCAGAACATTTACAACAAGCGGTGCAAGGGGAAGGCTAAGAGAATTATTAAGGACTCGAGCCACCCGAACAACTGCCTCTTTGAACTGCTGCGGTCAGGCAAGCGATACCGGAGTCTTAAGGCGAGCACAGAAAGACTCAGAAGAAGCTTCTATCCCCAGGCCATCAGGCTGCTAAACGAACAATAATCGCTAAACGAACAATAATCACTATGCAACAACCATCAAATGCACACAGCACACACACCCACACGCACACACTCACTCAAACAAACAACACACTGCAGCACCCACTCTCCACACTTTAGATCACACAAACACACTTACACTTTATATTTATTGATAAAGGATTTGCACTACAACTCGTACACCTACTGTGAATTGTACCTAAATTGCACCTCGTCCCATTTCTCCATTTCTGCCTTGCACTATATAGTATTATATATTACTACACTGCACAGTATTGTATATTGTATGGTAACTATGTCTATTCTGCATCGAACATTGTACATATGTCTAAACTGAACACTGTGACCTCATTTTTTTTCTTCTAATTTTACTATGTTATTTTATTTCATACTTATCTTGTCTTGCACAGTCTCTGGAGCGCAACAGTAAGAAGCATTTTGTATAAAAGTATTCTGTACTTCTGTATGACAACTATTAAAGAAACTTGAAACTTGAAACTTGCATTCCGCCTGCATTATGATGAGATAGTAACGAAATAGTAACGCACAGCCACTTGGACAAGTAACTGCAATCAGATTACTGGCTTGTAAAGATTAACGCGTTAGATTACTATTTTCGGGGAAAAGTAATCAGATTACAGTAACGCGTTACTTAGTAACGCGTTAGTGACATCACTGTTCACAACACTAAAAAATACAGGCATAAGCGGGCATAAAAAAGATAGACAGGTAGCAAGGTATGGCAAATCACAGTGTTTCACATTAGGATCTAGCATCCCAATAGGCTCTCCGCCTACAGTTTTCAGTAACACAAATAATAAAAATAGTTTAAAATGATTCAGTTTAAAAATAGTCTAAAAATTATAAAATAGAACGGACATAAAAAAAATACAGGCATGAGCGAGCATAGCAAGGTATGGTAAATCAGTGTTTCACATTAGGATCTAGCATCCTAATAGGCTCTCTATTCAGTAATACATATAATCACAGTGTTTCACATTTGGATCTAGCAAATAATAAAAATAGTTTAAAATGATTCAGTTTAAAAATAGTCATCAGTAAGAAGTAAAAAGTGCAATAACCGACACATGAATTTGATAGGCAGTGTATAAGAGTAGGCAGGGTAAGAATAGTGCAGGTAAATACAAGTTGTGTCAGGATATCCCTGATGTTTCCTCTTGCCACTAGGTGGTAGCAGATATCTATCAGTGAAATGCCTGAGCAAAGAGATTTTAAGCTGTCTTTTACAGATGTCTAGCGAGTTGGCTTCCCTGATGTTTTGGGGTAGTTTGTTCCATAGTTTTGGGGCATAGTTGATAAAGGCTGCATTACCGATCCTCTTTTGACTGCTTCTGGGAGTCTCTAGTAGTCCAGCAGCTGATGATCGCAGTGTTCTTGCTGGCCTGTAATTGGCGATGTAGCTAGGTCCCTGTCCATTTAGAGCTTTGTATGTAAGGAGAAGGACCTTAAAGTCAATTCTAAATGTTACAGGAAGCCAGTGTAAAGCAGCTAAGACTGGACTAATGTGCTCTCTCCTTTTGGTTCTAGTTAGCAGTCGGGCTGCAGAGTTTTGGATTAGCTGAAGCCTCTCTGTGGTTTTCTTAGGGAGACCTGTGAAAAGTGCATTACAGTAGTCTAACCGGCTAGATATGAATGCATGAATTAGCTTCTCAGCATCGTTCTGATTAATAAATGGTCGTACTTTTGCTATATTTCTGAGATGGAAGAACGATGTTTTCGTCACTTTGCTAATATGAGAATTGAAGTTCAGTTCTGAATCTATGATAACCCCAAGACTAATGACCTCAGATTTGATCCAAGGGGTTAGTCCCCCCAGGTTCTTTATTAATGTTTCTTTTTCAGTTTTGGAGCCGATAATTAGAATTTCAGTTTTGTTCTCGTTTAGTTTCAGGAAGTTCTTACTCATCCATTTATTTATTGCCAGTAAGCAGTCTGTAATGGAGCTAATCGCTGTATCATTTGGTTCAGCAGATATGTACAGTTGTGTATCATCCGCATAGCTATGGAAATCTACATTATGTTCTCTGATGATATCACCCAGCGGTAACATGTAAAGGGAAGTAGAACTGGTATGTCATAAATGTCTAGATGTAACAGTACTGTCTATCTGTATGTCGTGTGTGTCATATGTCCTGATGAATTGAAAATGGGGGACCCTGGTGTAAACAAGACCAAAGTCTTTCTCTGGTCTGCATCCCCTTAACAATTGTGTATATTGAGCTGTACTGTATTGTACTCATTCTGCAATCTGTTAATACAATTATCAATCAATCAAAGTGTCCTTGAGCAAGATACTTATCCCCTAATTGCTCCCGATGAGCCGGTTGGCACCTTGCATGGTTGCCTCCGCCATCATTCTCCACTTGCACAACGTGAAGTAGGCATTTCCGGTAGGTCTTTTCAATCAATAAAATATTTATAAATAATTTAAAGTAATAAAAAAGGTCAACCAACGAAATCGATTATTGTACCGGATCTCCTCTCTGGTAAACAAGAATACCCTGAAGACTCTGGCAGGAGCACTCATTCAAGGGTACTACGACTATGCTTGCACCTCATGGTACCAAAGCACCTCAAAGGCGCTAAAAACAAAATTACAAACATCACAAAACAAACTGGTCAGACTACTGCTTGACCTTACTCCTAGAACCCACCTCACCCCTGCCCACTTTGACAACCTAGGATGGCTTAGAGTAGACGACAGAGTACAGCAACTTGCAATGGGCCTGGTCTTCAAGATACACTACACAAGTAAGGTTGTCGAACTCTTTAGGAGAAAAGAGAGCCAAATGTATTTTATTGACTCAAAATTACGTATATTATTTATCCAAACCAAATGGTATAATTTAAATGTCCCCTAAATGATAAAATGTACTCCTTGCAACTATTTAAGTAAATTGAAATTAAATTAACTTTAGGAGTAAAGAAATAATCATTTATATCAGGCATCTATGCGGGCAGCACGGGAGGGCTTGACTGGTTTACCGTGTGGCATCTATGGGGGCAGCCCAGAGGACTTGCATTGAAACCCTGCATTATTTTCTTTCCTAGCGCATTTCTGGCAAGACGCTCTGCGATTGGGCAAACATGTCAGTGGCCAATCAGAGAGCGTCAGTCAGTGGCCAATCAGAGAGCGTCTGCCAGAAATGCGGCTAGGAAAAAAAATAACGCTGAAACCCCAGCTCATTCAGTCAGTCATTGAGTCAGCTCATTGTGCTTAGTGAGTTGGCTGCATCAGACCAGGAATGTGATAGCCCAATGGTATGTTTTCATTCACCTTCCCTGCTTGCTTTATGTTCATGAGCTCTGCTTGCTTTATGTTCATGTGCTCGGCTAAGTTCATGTGCTCTGCTTGCTCATTTGTGCTTTGCTTATGTTAGCTGTTAGCTCCCTAGCATATTAGCTAGCATGTTAGCTCTGCTCAACATGAAATGTTTGTAGCATGTTAGCTCTGCTCAGCTTGGAATGTTTGACATGCGGCCCGGTGCACCCTGAGAAATGGTGTTTCTGTGGTCTGTAGTGTTACATGGGCTGTAGGCCTGTAATGTTTGACATTACAACAGTTTGGATATATTGTTTGAACATTTTGATGCATGACATTCATGACATGGTTAAGTTTAAAGAATAATATATATATAATAAATAAATAAATAAATAAATAAATAAATAAATAAATACATAAATAATATATATATAATATAGGTTATATATATATATATATATATATATATATATATATATATATATATATAATAATAATAATACAAAATGTCAAATGTATTGGTAAATGCTGAATGAATGTTCTTAATAAATGCATTTGGTAATTGTTTATTTGAATGAACTGATATAATATAGGCTAAATGTATTAATGTTAATTATAATTTATGATATTATTATAGCCTGTATTATGTTGATGTTGAAACATTTCCTTTCATACCCTTTCAGGTTTATAACCTGCTATTGTGACTGCTATTGTGACAACCATTTGTCAACCAAATAAATGACAAACAAAGGTCCAAAGAAGTCACAGAGTTATATCCTTCCTTTATCACGTTGCCTGAGCCCTTCAAGTGGGGAAAACAAGAACAAACTTGACAAAGGTACCCATGTACATGTCAAAATACTTCCCAAAGGTCAGTGAATACCACGACCACAACACCAGAGGGAGCTCCACAAATCATGTTAAACCCAGATTTGGCTCAAACAAGGGACTAAACACGTTTCGCAATTCGCCCTACCCACAGCTGTAAAGGAATGTGAATCACTACCCACTTTTAAAACCACTCTCAAGGAGCACTCTCTAAATGTCCTAACCCAACCCCCTCCAATGTACAGTAAATGTCCTAACCCAGTAATACACAAGACTCTCTTCTTGGACCAAGTAAGGTTTTGTCGATAATCAAATGTACAGTTACCCCCACCCCGCCTACCCATCCCCTCCACCACCTCCAATGTACAGTCCCCCCCCGCACCACCGCACCTACCCAACCCCCCCCCCCCCCCCCCCCCCACCTCCTCCAATGTACAGTTTCTTCATACAGTTTCTTAAGATAAATGTTTTAGCGTTTATCGCTTTTTACTACTGGGCAGTCCAGTAGAGAGAGAGAGGAGGAACGGAAGAGAGAGTGGGGGGAAGACATTCGGCAAATAACGACGGGTCCGGGAATCGATCCCGGGTCGGCCGTGCCGCGACTCAGCGCGTTATGTGGTTCGCCACTGGGGCGCCCTTTTTTACTCTTTTTGTATCACAAACAGTACTGTATTTGTAAGTCTGGTATGTCATAAATGTATAGATGTAGCAGTACTGTATCTGTATGTCATGTATAGAGCTGCCGCGGTATTGCTATTTTCCTTACCGCACAAATTTGCGAAATATTTCCTACCGCCGCGGTTATTACCGCACAGTGCGCACAAAAAACAAAATTTTAATGCATTTTTTTTTTTTTAGTAGTCTACTCTTATAGCCTGCCTCTAGTCTAATGGCGCTTTTCCACTGCATAGTACCTACTCGACTCGACACGCTTTAGGCACCTGGTACTTCGTTCCTTGTCCACTGCAGCCAGGTACTACTCCGTTTGTCTCCGTGTGGGGATGCAGGCGGGGCCGCTCGCTTGTGTACACTGAAAGCTCCGTGTCCGAGGGCTTGCAGCAAGCCAGAGTTTAACACAGTTTAAATCAATCAATCAATCAATAACAACATTAACCATACTCTCGTTGCGTCTATTCTGCCAAAACTAACGTTACCTCTCATTGTGTATTCTACCAAGCAACCCGGGTTTAACGTTACCTCTCGTGTATATCGGCTGACGGTAGTATTAGGCTAATAACAACAACAAACTTAACACATCAGCGATCTTGTTGTGACACTAAACTCTCCGCTCGGTGGTAAATTGGGTTGATGTCGGTTTTGTTTCATCAATAAATAAGGCAGAATACACAGTGAATCCATTCTTTTTTGTTTATTGCACTTGGTTCTGTCGCAAACAAATCCTGAATGAAATGCATCCTTAGCGAGGCAGTAAAGATGGCGGCGTTCTGTTTTTGTTCAGAGCCTCCAAACTGTGACGCGTCTCTCTTCTGACCAGTCAGTGGTCTGCAATGTTTCACATGACTTTTCTGGTACCACTTCTACCCAATAGGGTCGCTTGGAACCGAGTAGGGTATATCTGCAGAGCCGCAAGCCGCAAGCCAACTTTATTATTATGATAAAAAACAGCGGTGACGCGGTATTCAGCCTAACTCTGCGGTGAGCGTGATGCAACAGCGATACCGCGGTAATGCGGTTATCGCGGCAGCTCTAGTCATGTATGTCATTATGTTATGATGAATTGAAAATGGGGGACCCTGATGTAAACAAGATGAAAGTCTTTCTCTGGTCTGCATCCCCTTAACAATTGTGTGTATTGAGCTGTACTGTATTGTACCCATTCTGCAATCTGTTAATACAATTTTCAATCAATCAATCAATCAATCAAGTCTTCCGTGGTGAGTAGGCTTCTTCCGGTCCCATCAAAATACATCGTTTTCAGCAACTTTTCTCCCGTTATTTAAACAACTTTGTCGTCATTATAGAATCTATTTAATAAGCAAACGTTTGTCAGCAGGGTTTTTGGGCTGTATTTCATGTAAAAACGTTTACTGTTAGTTAGCCAAATTAGCATTTTAGCTAATATTATGAGACATGATCAATGAATTGCTGTTGTCACCATCACGTTTGTTAGATCCCCATATGGACTTGTTTGATAATCAGAAGACATTTTATCATGTTATGCCGATCTGGGAAGCGTTATTATGCTGCATGCATGTCTTTTCTCCTGTTTACCTGCATGTAATGCTATCTGTAATGCTATCTGCAGGCTGTATTATACATCACCAACCTCACCAAGTCAAATGTACTTCTATGTGCAAGACATTGTACCTAAAAGAATGCAGCATTCTTTGTGTGATTCACAAAAGAGACTGATTCTTTATGAAAATCTAATCCTTTCACATCTCGTTTTTGCATAAAGGGACCTGCTGTGAGGAGCATTCATTCAACATCCATGACCAGCAGCATGGCTCTTTTTTACACCAGATGCTTAGAAGAGCTACCAAGGATGAAAGTGACGGATGTCCACAGGATTGCAAAAGCGAGCAGTAAAGCATCGAACTCTTTGCTGGACAAGGGTTTTAAATTATGTGTGTCCAGCTATATCTTCGATTATGAAGGTGTTGTACATTTTTCCTTTACAATTTGTGTTGACAAATTACCCCAATGTAAACAAGCCATATTGCTTTCTTGGGTTTAAATCCTCTTAGCAGACCCTGTATTGAACTGTACTGTCATGTGCTTTTTGTATACAAACTGCTAATAAAGTATTAAATCAATCAAAAGTCAAACTATCTTGTTTTCTTTTTTGATCCACTTTTTCTCCTTATTTTTCTATTTTCCTCCCATCCCAATTTCGTATTTCCAATTCTCCCCTGTCTTGAACGTTGCTCAACTATGCCCCCCACTGGTCGGCTGCAGTGAGGATAGAAGCCTTGCATCACGTGTCCCCTCTGATACACGAGGAGGCAGCCTGTCACATCTTTTCACCTGCCAGCGCGGTCTCTCAGTGGCGAGGTGTAACGCGTGGGAGGCTCACACTACCCCCGCTACTTCCTGTCTCTGCTGTGCAGGCGTCCCCCAACCGACCTGTAGGAGTCGCTGTCCACAACGTCCAAATCCCCACCCATCGACTTCCACCCTCTAACTAGCCAATTGAGTTAGTATGACGGCTGGCCCAAGCCGGAGGCAATGCTGACACCCGGATTCGAGACCGGAGTCTCTTGCATTGGTGACAAGCGCAATCTCCGCTGCGCCACCCAGCTGCCACAAGTCAAACTATCTTGTTATTCATCATGTCATGTTTTATGCCTGACAGTTTCAAATAAAGACAAGCTGACAGGTGAAGTCAGCATCAGAGCCTGTTGCTACAGGTCACTGAAGAAGAATGAAAAGCCCCACAGTTTAAGAGTAGGGTGAAATGGTGGAAGGGCGGTGTTTGTTCAAGTTTCAAGTTTCTTTAATAGTTGTCATACAGAAGTACAGAATACTTTCATACAAAATGCTTCTTACTGTTACGCTCCAGAGACTGTGCTAGACAAGATAGTATCAAATAACATAGTATAGCATGTAATTTTAGAAGAAGAAAATGAGGTCACAGTGTTCGGTATAGACATATGTACAATGTTCTGAGTTACCATATAATATACAATACTATGCAGTGTACTAATGTACAGTACTATATAGTGCAAAGCAGAAATGGGATGAGGTACAATTTAGGTACAATTTACAGTAAGGTGTACGAGTTGTAGTGCAATCCTTCATCAATAAATATAAAGTGTGGGGAGTGGGTGCTACAGTGTGTTTGTTTAAAGTGGGTGTGTGCTATAAAGTGTGTGGAGTGGGTGCTCCAGTGTGTTTGTTTAAAGTGAGTGTGTGCGTGTGGATGTGTGTGCTATGTGCGTTTGGTGGTTGTTGTTGTGTAGTGTTCATTCATTGTTCGTTTAGCAGCCTGATGGCCTGGGGATAGAAGCTTCTTCTGAGTCTTTCTGTGCTCGCCTTGAGACTCCGGTATCGCTTGCCTGACCGCAGCAGTTCAAAGAGGCAGTTGTTCGGGTGACTGGAGTCTTTAATGATTCTCTTCGCCTTGCCCTTGCAACGCTTGTTGTAAATGTTCAGGGCTCCAGTGAGTACTAAACGTTTTAGTTGGTTGCACGGTGCGCCTAACTTTTTCATGTAATGCATAATTCAGGTGCACCTATACATACACACACATAGACAGACCTGCTAAATGTAAGGTGCACAGGTGCAACCAATTATAATTTTTAGATACATTAACATATTTTTTATGTTAGAATAGCAGTTGCTCTAAATGTGCACATGGACAATTGTGAAGGACAATAATTCAAAATGTTGGACATGAAGAGGGGCTTGGAGAATCTCCTTGGGGGGATATCTCCGTCTCTAGGGGGGGGGGGCTTGTTCAACAGGAGAGCTGATTCCCCTCTAAACCGCCAACGGGGGAAAGAGTGATAGTCATATGGCTTATTTTATCTTAATTTCATTTTTATTATTATTTTTTCATAAATGTATAGTGATATCAGTGACATGGGAGGTACAGAGGTGGGCGGGCTGAGTTCAGTGGGGGGGAATGAATGGGGGTCAGAGCGGCTGAGCTTTGCCCAATGGGGTCCTGTGTGTTGCGGGGTCGGTGGGCGTGGGGTGGGGCTCTCGGTGACATGGGAGGTGGCGGGCTTGGCTCGGTGGGGGGGAGAATCGGCCCCTCTCCTCTACTGGGCCTGGCCCAGTTGATTCAAGGGACCCGTGTGGCTGGGGGCCCGGCTCCGCACACATCGGCCTGGGATATGTGGGAGTTCTACGGGCTTGGCTCAGGGGGGGAGCCATCGTCTCTGCGGTTTGGAAGGTTCTCTCCTGCTGAGAGCTCTAGTGCTGATACCTCACCACCTGCGATGTCTCCACAGCCTGGTTCCCCGCTCTCAAGCGAGCCAGTGAGACGCTACCCAGAGAGGCAGCGTAAACAGCCTCAGAGACTTGATCTGTAGCCTAAAGGCCATGTTGTTGTTGTGTGTTCAGACATGTTGGAAACATAATGTCATAGTTAATAGACATTTGGTTAAGGGTTGATGTAGGCCATACATTTATTGTGGAAACATTTATTGTTATTACTTGTGTTTATATAGGCCTACCGTTAAGCTAAAGGGAGAGGATGTGTAATGTATGGAGTTAGTACAGGGACTACTTAACGTTAGTCTACATACGCCCTCTTGTCATGCGTGCTTACGTTACGCACAGGTCATATAAATGTACTGCCGGGTTGGGGGTACGTCATTAAAGCCATGGGTTCAATGCTATCTCCATCTCCGTGATTCTTGTATTATGTATAATTCACCATGTTAAAACAAGTCACAGTGCTGTTTGTTCTGGTCAGTATAATTTTATATTGTATAAATATATTATATAATTATATAATATAATTATAAATATATAATTCAGTATAATTCATCTTTTTGAAAAACTGCTAGTGAAGGGCTACATCTGTTCCTCCCTCCCCAACACCTTGGACCCCCTGCAATTTGCATACCACCCCAACAGGTCCACAGAGGACGCCATAGCCCATGTGCTGCACACGGCAGCATCACACCTGGACAAGAGGCAGGGGAACTATGTGAGAATGCTATTTATTGACTACAGCTCAGCATTCAACACCATAGTCCCCTCAAAACTCATAGCCAAGCTCAGAGACCTGGGCCCTCATGTATCAAATTGACGTACGCACAGATATGTGCTTAACCCGTGCGTACGACCATTTCTAAGCAAAGTGTGGGATTTATCTATTTTAACTTGAACTTGACTTTGTGCTTATGTGTACGCACAGCTCTGAGCATGCTTAGCTGACGCCCAGTGGTAGAATATCGTTACTACGGCATATGCGCTCCTCAGTTAATGCATTGGTTTCAACGTGGAAATAAGCTTCCGTGCATTACTTCCAACACTGGCGTGTTCAACTTCTGTATGACCCGTAATTCATTATTGTTCATTGTAAAATAGCGACAGTAGTGTAATTATAACGGGCTCATGCGGGAACAAGAGGTTGGCTTGCTTGTTTGGCACGGGGGGCAGAAGCAGAACACCCACCTCCAAACGCCATTAAATATTGTTTCAAATAAAAAGCGACATACTATTATTTTGTGTGATGTTTCCAAATAAGATTGGCCACAACGGAATGCTTTCTACTTCAATTTGTTGATTAGAATAGATTACCTCGCTCCGTTGAAACTTCACTGAGCTCAGCACACAGACATGATAATAATAATAACAACAACAACAATAATAATAATAGCTTCATTTTACATAGCGCCTTTCAAGAGACCCATGCAATGTCGCTTTACATAGATGGGGGGGGGGGAATAACAAAGTAATAAAGATAGTGGACAGACTATGTAAATATGATGATGGGATTCAAGTTCGTGTTTTTATTGATCATAGGCATGCTGACACTATTATTAATGTCATAATCAAACATTCTAGAACATTTGTCGTCACAGATCATGTCATAATAGAACATAGGCTACATGGCATGGTCCATCGTGATATTGTGTAGACTGTTATTACTGTACCACCCATTGTGACAACAGCCTTGTGAGCTCCCGCACACAAACATGATGGAATTCAAGTTCATGTATTGATCACATAGGCAGGCTACATCATACATGGCAGTGAGATTCATTGTTCTTGTATATGCTCTCGTATTATTGTTTATATAGGCTACCCAATACTGACATCAAAATAGATTGTATGCCTCTAGAAATCATATGCAGCAGGTAGAAAATTTACGGAAAATCCATCGCGATTTGGAATAAAATTGAGGAGAACTTTAATCCCTGGGTATTAATCAAACAAAACGGAAAAAGGCAGTCATATTCCAGCACGGTATTTATTAGTGTTTGCGCTGCCCAGGCAGCAATGGTTAATAGATATCATATCCGACATCGCCGTACGTGTACATGTCTGTCAGCCTGTCTCATAACACGCTTCCCTCGGTTTAGTCCATTTTTCCACATTTCATGGGGGTGTTCCATTACCGTATATGGTTAATCGGGGCGGTTTTGGTATGCAAATACGTGAAAGTGTGCACGAGCCTCGGCGTAGGACCAAGGTGATATTTATCATGACAGGTGTGCGTAGGACCTGTGTACGCACGTGTGATAAATCCTGTTTTTTTTGTGCGTGCACACATTCTAAATTCTGTGCTTACGTGTGGAAATAGAACATTTTCTGAGGAAACTTGATAAATGAGGGCCCTGGGCTTGAACTACGACCTTTGCCAGTGGGTCTTGTACTTCCTGACAGGAAGACCCCAGGTGGTGAGAGCAGGACACTGCACCTCCTCATCCATCACTCTCAACACAGGTGCCCCCCAGGGCTGTGTTCTGAGCCCCCTCCTCTACTCACTTTACACGCATGACTGTGTGGCAAAGCTCAACACCAACACAATCGTCAAGTTTGCTGACGACACAGCTGTGGTGGGCCTGATCTCTGCAAACAACGAGAGGGCCTACCTGGGAGAGGTAGAGAACCTGGCGCTGTGGTGCCGGGAGAACAGCCTCTCCCTGAACGTCAGCAAAACCAAAGAACTGATTGTGGATTTTAGGAGGTCAAGGGCAAAGGACTACAGCCCCCTCAGCATCTATAGGGCACCGGTCGAGAGAGTGAACAGTTTCAAGTACCTCGGAGTCCACATATCCGAGGACTTGACATGGACCACACACATAGACAGTGTAGTGAAGAAGGCACGGCAACGCCTCTACTTCCTTAGGTGCCTAGGGAAGTTCAAAGTGAGTCAGAAGATCTTAAATAACTTCTACTCATGCACAATAGAGAGCATGCTGACTGGTAACATCCCCTTCTGGTTTGGGTATAACACCGCACACGACCGCAGCAGACTGCAGAGAGTGGCTTGATCAGTCAAACACACAAATGGAGGTGGGCTTCCCACTCTCCAGGACATTTACACCAGGCGATGCAGGGCCAAGGCTAAGAGAATAATCAAAGACTCCAGCCACCCAAACAACTGCCTCTTTGAACTGCTGCGGTCAGGCAAGCGCTACCGGAGTCTCATGGCAGTACAGAGAGACTCAGAAGGAGCTTCTATCCCCAGGCAAGCGCTACCGGAGTCTCATGGCAGTACAGAGAGACTCAGAAGGAGCTTCTATCCCCAGGCAAGCGCTACCGGAGTCTCATGGCCAGTACAGAGAGACTCAGAAGGAGCTTCTATCCCCAGGCAAGCGCTACCAGAGTCTCATGGCCGGTACAGAGAGACTCAGAAGGAGCTTCTATCCCCAGGCAAGCGCTACCGGAGTCTCATGGCAGTACAGAGAGACTCAGAAGGAGCTTCTATCCCCAGGCAAGCGCTACCGGAGTCTCATGGCAGTACAGAGAGACTCAGAAGGAGCTTCTATCCCCAGGCAAGCGCTACCGGAGTCTCATGGCAGTACAGAGAGACTCAGAAGGAGCTTCTATCCCCAGGCAAGCGCTACCGGAGTCTCATGGCAGTACAGAGAGACTCAGAAGGAGCTTCTATCCCCAGGCAAGCGCTACCGGAGTCTCATGGCCGGTACAGAGAGACTCAGAAGGAGCTTCTATCCCCAGGCAAGCGCTACCGGAGTCTCATGGCAGTACAGAGAGACTCAGAAGGAGCTTCTATCCCCAGGCAAGCGCTACCGGAGTCTCATGGCAGTACAGAGAGACTCAGAAGGAGCTTATATCCCCAGGCAAGCGCTACCGGAGTCTCATGGCAGTACAGAGAGACTCAGAAGGAGCTTCTATCCCCAGGCAAGCGCTACCGGAGTCTCATGGCAGTACAGAGAGACTCAGAAGGAGCTTCTATCCCCAGGCCATCAGGATGCTCAATGAATCTATGCAACACTAATCCATCCATCTACATTCATTGCACACACATCCACACACTCACTTTAAACAAACACTCACCTTTAACATTCACTTTAGACACTTTTTAACACTACACCATATTTTTTAATCTATTTATTACAAAAGGATTTGCACTACATCCCTACCTCATTTTTTAAATTTCTTTATTAAAGTTTGAATTTTTTTAAGATTGCATGTTGTACTACTTATAGGTTGTACTTTCATTTGTATATTGTATCATTTGTATAGTGTTTGGACTTTATTCTTTTTTACTGTATGAAGCACATTCTCAGGGGGCTGATTGATTGATTGATTGATTGAAAATTTTATTAACAGATTGCAGAATGGGTACAATACAGTACGGCTCAATACACACAATTGTTAAAGGGATGCAGACCAGAGAAAGACTTTCATCTTGTTTACATCAGGGTCAATTCATAATGACATTTTATGACATACACGACATACAGGTAGGTATACAGTACTATTACATTTGTGACATACAAAATATACAGTACTGTTAAACAGAGATCCTATTCCTAACAGAAAATATATACATACGAGGGGGAGGAAACTGTATACATTAGGAGGGGGTGGGTGGGAGGGTTCATACAGAACCAAGCATTTCACTGTAATAATGTACTTTATAAGTGACTAATAAAACAAAACTTGAACTTGAACAAAGGGTTGCGGTGAACACAAATCTAAGGTTTGAAATAGTTTGCAAATGTTTGCCTTGGTCGTTAAACTTCTACGCACCTCGGAATGGTTGTTAACGTTAAACAAATAAAACTTCAAATTCACATTCAAGATACTCAAACGCGCTGATTGTCTTCCACTACGGTAGGTGGCGGTGTCGCGAAAACACACGATGGTCTCCTGCTGGGCTGCAGCCAAATGCCACGTTCTCTGGTTCACACCAGTATCAGCCGCTTCCTGCCAATAGGGTCCAGCTGCAGCGCCGGAGAATCCTCTCAAGGGGTAAGCCTGTGGCAGCCACGAACCTACTTTCTATAAAAGCAGCTCGGAGGTGCGCTGTTTTAAGTGAGCGTGTGTTATTGGATTGAATGATTGATTGATTGATTGATTGATTGATTGAAAATGTTATTAATGTCCGCCTTGTTTCGAACTGGTTATGTGTTGGCCCTCTTTCGAAGTGGGTTATGCTTAGAGTTTGGAATCAGGGCTGGTGGTCTATCGCCTGCTGTAAAGATAAACTCTAAGCATAACCGACTTCGAAAGAGGGCCAAAGCCTAACCAGTTCGAAATAAGGCGGACAATTTTCAATCAATCAATCAATCAATCCAATAACACACACTAATTTATGCAAATGACATGTCGTCAGCTTGTGACTGCAACTTGTTCCTGTTTGCGGACGACTCAGCCCTGCTGGTCTCTGACCAGAACAAGTTACAGGTTGAAAAAGCCCTCAGCTCAGAACTAGGCAAAATCTGCATATGGCTCCCTGATAACAAACTATCATTACACATGGGCAAAACAGAGTCCATTCTCTTCAGTTCAAATAACAAACTCAGCAAGACCGACGGCTTCTCAGTTACAGTAGGTGACAACATTGTCACAAGGAAAGACGAAATTACCTACCTGGGTTCCATCCTAGAGGCAAATCTTTCCTGTGACAAAATGGCATCCAAGGTAATAAAAAAAAGTCAACCAACGAACTCGATTCTTGTACCGGATCTCCTCTCTGGTAAACAAGAATACCCTGAAGACTGTGGCAAGAGCACTCATTCAAGGGTACTACGACTATGCTTGCACCTCATGGTACCAAAGCACCTCAAAGGCGCTAAAAAAAATTACAAACATCTCAAAACAAACTGGTCAGACTACTGCTTGACTTTACTACTAGAACCCACCTCACCCCTGCCCACTTTGACAACCTAGGATGGCTTAGAGTAGACGACAGAGTACAGCAACTTGCAATGGGCCTGGTCTACAAGATACACTACACGACCAAGGTACCCATGTACATGTCAAAATACTTCCCAAAGGTCAGTGAATACCACGACCACAACACCAGAGGGAGCTCCACAAATCATGTTAAACCCAGATTCGGCTCAACCAAGGGACTAAACACGGTTCGCAATTATGCCACATCAATGTGGAACGGCCTACCCACAGCTGTAAAGGAATGTGAATCACTACCCACTTTCAAAACCACTCTCAAAGAGCGCCTACGGGAGGCTGCTATTCAAAACTGGCCCCTGTAAATGTCCTAACCCAACCCCCTCCAATGTACAGTAAATTACCAAGTATGGTTTTGTCAATATACCAATGCACAGTTTTGCTTGTGCAGTGTCCCCCACCCACCCCTCCTACCCAACACCACCCCCCCCCCCAACCACCTCCAATGTACAGCCCCCCCCCCCCCCCCCCCCCACACCCCCACCCAACCCCACCCCACCTACCCAACCTCCTCCAATGTACAGTTTCTACGTCAAACGTATATACTCTCTTTTCTGGACTCTTTTTGCATCACAAACAGTACTGTATTTGCAAATCTGGTATGTCATAAATGTATAGATGCATGTAGCAGTACTGTCTATCTCTGTATGTCGTGTATGTCATGTCCTGATGAATTGAAAATGGGGGACCCTGATGTAAGACGAAAGTCTTTCTCTGGTCTGCATCCCCTTAACAATTGTGTGTATTGAGCTGTACTGTACTGTACCCATTCTGCAATCTGTTAATAACGTTTTCAATCAATCAATCAATCAATCAATCAATCAATCAAACGCTCACTTACTGTAAAACAGCGCACCTCCCAGCTGCTTCTATAGAAAGTAGGCTCGTGGCTGCCACAGGCTTACCCCTTGAGAGGATCCTCCGGCGCTGCAGCTGGACCCTGCTCCTTCCCGCAGTGAGTGTGGTCCTGCTGCTGCTGCTGCTGCTCCTCTGTGCTGCTCGTGTCTCTGGTGGGACCGACCTCTGAGCCCCGTCCTCCTGCTGATGGAGGCCCGGCAGGTAGTGACTGACATGTGTTTTCTAGCTGCATGGAGAGAGTGTTGGAGGGGAGTTCTCCGTGATGTTATCTGTGTTGTTAGCAGCGTCCACAGCTGCTGCGTATCGTCGTGGTGGTTGATGTTGGCTAGTTAGCAACATTAGCGCTCTCTCTCTCTCTCTCTCTCTCTCTCTCTCTCTCTCTCTCTCTCTCTCTCTCTCTCTCTCTCTCTCTCTCTCTCTCTCTCTCTCTCTCTCTCCGTGTTACCGTGTTATCTTAGCTGGTACCTCTGTATCTGGAGCTAGTGTTACTGTGTTATCTTAGCTGGTACCTCTGTATCTGGAGCTAGTGTTACTGTGTTATCTTAGCTGGTACCTCTGTATCTGGAGCTAGTGTTACTGTGTTATCTTAGCTGGTACCTCTGTATCTGGAGCTAGTGTTACTGTGTTATCTTAGCTGGTACCTCTGTATCTGGAGCTAGTGTTACTGTGTTATCTTAGCTGGTACCTCTGTATCTGGAGCTAGTGTTACTGTGTTATCTTAGCTGGTACCTCTGTATCTGGAGCTAGTGTTACTGTGTTATCTTAGCTGGTACCTCTGTATCTGGAGCTAGTGTTACTGTGTTATCTTAGCTGGTACCTCTGTATCTGGAGCTAGTGTTACTGTGTTATCTTAGCTGGTACCTCTGTATCTGGAGCTAGTGTTACTGTGTTATCTTAGCTGGTACCTCTGTATCTGGAGCTAGTGTTACTGTGTTATCTTAGCTGGTACCTCTGTATCTGGAGCTAGTGTTACTGTGTTATCTTAGCTGGTACCTCTGTATCTGGAGCTAGTGTTACTGTGTTATCTTAGCTGCAGTGGAGGTTTCTCTATGACAACACGTGAAACACAAATTCACTCATAATTCATAATTATTATTAATTTACATATACCTATATAAAAAAATATATATATATATATATATATTTTTTTTTATTTTTATTTTTTTTATATATATATTTTTTCCTCTGTAAAAAAATGCCAGTGCATTTTTTTTTTTTTTTAAATGGCCAAAATTGACAGCTCTGAGCATGCCTGCACTGCAGTATTGCCTTAATTATTCGTGAAGAATACTTCACAGGTGTGACCCTTTGTTAAATAAATAATATATAACAGCGAATCAAAATAGGCTATTAATTTCATCTAAGCACGGTCTGTGCAGTTAAACTCTTGCCACTGAATGGAGGATTGATTGATTGACAGCCTTGACATCCAATATTACACAGAGGTTGAATGATTGACAACCTTCAAAATCCAATCAGAGACTGTCTGCAAGTGGTGCCAGGAAGTCTGCAGCTGGACTGGCGTCAGTGTTCTACTATAGTCAACGTTGTGTTGCATCATCTGTTTGCCTGAAGAAGAACATTTATTTGCCTAATATAATCATTCATATTTTAATATCTTTATTCACTTGTTCAGTTATTGTTGTGCACTGCATCGTTTACTTGGATGATATAAATATATATTTTTTTAAATCTCAGTTGAACTTGAAGACTAGTGTAGTTCTAACTAACTTCCTTGTTGTTGTAGCTGGCTAATATAGGAAATTATTTTTGCAAAGAATTATGGATGCTCCTCCAAACATCGTAGATTGGATCATACAGGAATCTTTTCACACATTCTCCTATGAAGAAAAGCTAAGAGTAAAAGCAGACGGTTATAAGGAGACAGCAAATTAATGAATGAATGAAAACTTTATTTGGGTGAATCGCTTGGGTGACTGTCTGGAGTCGGAGTCCCGAAAATGGAACGTGTGTCACGCATCAACAGAATAGTGGATTTCGACAGCATCCTCACGCAAATGAAGGATCGATTGGATTAGATCACAAAAGACTGCTGTTTGATGATATATATATATTTTTTTTTATCTCAGTTGTTGTCAAACGAAAGCCTGCAGTGCTTAGCCTGGACCAGCCGAAGTGTAGTAGTTCTAACTTCACTCGGGAGACAAAAGCCAAACATCAATTTGATGCAACAAGCTGGCTCGCGATGCTATATTGTTTACATTTCCCATGGGATTAATGCACGCGGCTCGAGTCGGACTCGTCACATGGAGAAGCTGCACTATTCAACGATGGATGAGATCGATCGAGATACCGTCTTTATGGGTAAGTGTCTTGGCTTTAGAATGTCAGTTTGTGTAACGTTAAGGCGCTCCCATAGTCCAGCAGACTGTACACAGAGCCGCGCGGACATCCGCGGAGTCTGCTCTGTGTACAGTCTGCTGGACTATGGGAGCACCTTTACTGTAACCGAATTTAAACCGCATCATAACTCCTACATCGACCATGTCACTTTTCAAAAGGCATGAATGAATGAAAACTTTATTTAACAGATTGCAGAATGGGTACAATATACAGTACGGCTCAATACACATAATTATTAAGGAGATGCAGTAGACCAGATAAAGACTTTCGTCTTGTTTACATCAGGGTCCCCCATTTTCAATTCATAGTGAAATGTATCTTGTGTTATTAGGAGCCCTGCTAAAGTTGGTAGCTAACGTTATATTGATAATGTTTCAATATTATCAGGTTGATATTATTAGGTTGATATTATAATGGTGTCAGTGTTTCAGATAGCAAGGTGTCAGAGCTTTGGTTGAGAGAGATTACAGTGCTGTCTCTTAAAACTCATAAACAAGTATTGAGCAAGACGAGTTAGTCTGTTGTGTTGTGCGTATTGTATGGGAGGGATAATGATGACTGTGTGTAACTAGGAGGGATATGAGGACTGTGTGTATGTGGCACTGAATTGATGTAAACAAGACGAAAGTCTTTCTCTGGTCTGCATCCCCTTAACATGTGTATTGAGCCGTACTGTATTGTACCCATTCTGCAATCTGTTAAATAAAGTTTTCATTCATCATTCATTCATTCATTCATTCATTCATTCATTCATTCATTCATTCATTCAGTGTAGAACGAAGAACTATAACATTCTCATTATCAAAGACCACAGTCTTAAACACACGCACACACAAAAGATACATGGACTATTGTTATTGGACACAAGCCACACACATGGACCCTGCACTGCACCATAATACACCTGTGATTATAGTATACTTGTTATTACACACACACACACACACACACACACACACACACACACACACACACACACACACACACACACACACACACACACACACACACACACACACTCTCTCTCATTCAGTTCTGTTGTGTTAATATAAACCCGCCGTGGTCTCTCTCTGTCTCTCTCTCTCATTCAGTTCTGTTGTGTTAATATAAACCCGCTGTGGTCTCTCTCATTCATTCATTCATTCATTCATTCATTCATTCATTCATTCATTCATTCATTCATTGTCCTTGTGTTACATAAAAACCCATCTGTGGCCTTGTGCAGAGGAAGGTGTTAAATACATGTTAGATATTCCAATGTACAGTTTTGCATACCATTGACTCAGAATGGTCTGTGTTATTTAAATCGTCACAGCAGTATAGTTTGTTTATACTTCAGTATGACAAGTATGATATTTAAACATGGTCCCCAAAATGAATGGAAGCGAATGAGGAGCCTGACACATGGGAGGAATGGGGGTGTTACAGCGTTGGGGATGTTTAAAAAATATAATTTAATATATAATATAATATAATAATTTGTGCTTCACCTAAAAATTTGGTCAGCAGCCTCCACTGCTTAGCTGGTACCTCTGTATCTGGAGCTAGTGTTACTGTGTTATCTTAGCTGGTACCTCTGTATCTGGAGCTAGTGTTACTGTGTTATCTTAGCTGTCGTCTGTTCACATCCTATTGTAACCGAGAGATTTGTACTTGTGATCTTGCCACAGGATTTTCTAAATAAGAGTATTGATATGAACCGATCTGTTTACGTTGCATTGATCCTATTGGATCATTGATAATTAGATTGATGTATCCATCTGGATCCTTGTATCGTCCGACCCCTAGTAGCCACTCTGCCGGACTAGGTAGGGAGGGGTTTTAGTTTGTGTGTGGTGTGATAATTAACAATGTTGACATTTAATTTAGAATTTTAGACTTTAGTTTTACAACTGAAATAACATTTTTGTTATTACAGAGGGAGTAAAGTACAGGGAAAAAAGGTACCGATATCGATTCCCAGGTACCGGTATCGGTTCAAATGTGAACGGTCCCCAACCCTAGTTGTAGGTGAAGAGGTATTCAGTGTGGTTCTGACACTGGGTCTGTAGTAAACAGATGAGCATCACGTTCTGTTCAAGTAATGTAACGTGACATGAGTAATAACGTTATTATTTGAAATGATGTAATCTTATTGAGCTCAATAGGGCACAATAAATTACTTTGCTCTTTCGATGTCATACATCACTCTCCCAGCAGCTTCCTGTGGGGGGCAGGTGTGGAAGTAAGTAGGCTGATTATGGTGATTTGTGCGTCGCCCTCCCTGCCACAGGTGATTTTATTTTTTGCATACATTTTTAACAAAATAATGATGTAGGATAAATATAATTATTAAAAAAAATCCTGCCTCTGAATATCATAGTCCAATCAGCAGCACTATCTAATTTAGTTCTAGAATGAATCTCAGAATCACTGTCTGACACTCCATGGGGCGACTCCCCTCTGGATGCTGATCGCCCCTCAGTCCTCTCCTACATTCATGTGTTGGCATTTTATTTTTCAAACACCACAACCTCCAATGCATTTCTATGGCTTGTTTTAGTGCAAGCCCTTACGTGCTTTCATCATACGTAACGTAAGTCATACTTGGCTGAGCGCGTGGCATTCATTTGACATCACGTCCGTAATCACGCCAACCAGGAAATAACTAACGCTAATAGTTGTTGACTTGTCGTCGTCGGAAATTGATAACAATCACCAGATACATTCAGTGCTGGATCTAACTAAATGGATTTATAGAGACACATTTATGGAAAGTTCAGCCCCAGACCACAAAGCTTCTGGAAGGGTTAGCGTGACACGCGGCGCAGCAATGTTCTACTGGCAGCAAAAACAAGTGAGTCTCCGCCTCTGAGTTAGGATATTATGATATGAAAATGTAATTGTAGTGCGGTCAGACCCGGTTACAGGTTGTCTTTTCCCTTTATTTTCTTCTGAGTGCTTTGTTTAGATTAGATTAGATTCACTTTATTGTCATTACACAGTACAAGACAGTGCAACGAAATTGTGTACGTCCAGGATGTGACAATCAACAATCAGTTGCAATAAAACGCATGTAAATAAATCTGTGAAGTAAAGTAAGATAAGATAAGATATTCCTTTATTGATCCCCTTGGGGAAATTCAGGCATCATAGCAGCATGGGGGAAGGGGGGGGGGGGGGTACAGGTAGTAAAAACAACACAAGCAGTGTAAACAATAGGTCAATATAATTTACTATCTAACTAACTGAAATATATATTCACAGTATTCACAGTGTCACATAAGGTGCAGTATGCATAACGTGTTATAATTTACTATCCAACTAACTGAAATATACATTATTCAGTATCACAGTATCCACATAAGGTGCAGTATGCCTAAGGTAGTGTTATTGTCCTCCTTGGGTTCCTATTAGTCCTAGGAGCCTGGAGGCCGCTAGTCGCTGCCCACTGTTGTGGAGCCTGATGGCCGCTGGTATGAAGGACTGTCCAAGGCGGTTAGTTGAGTGTCGGGGGGGGGGGGGGTATGAGTCTGTGGCTGAACGTGCTTCTCATCTTGACTAGCTCATCGTAGAGGGGGTGGTAGGGGTTCTCCATGATGGCAGCCAGCTTCCTTCTCATCCCCCTCTCTGCCATCACCTCTAGTCTAGGTAGCTCGACTCCCACCACGGAGCTAGCCTTCCTCACCAGCTTGTTGAGCTTGTTGGTGTCCCTTGAGTTGATGTAGCCTCCCCAGCATGCCACAGCATAGAAGAGGACACTGGCCACTACAGACTGATAAAATGACTGCAGCCATTTATTGCACACGTTGAAGGACCTGAGTCTCCTCAGGAAGAACAGCCTGCTCTGTCCCTTCCTGTAGAGGGCCTCTGTGTTATCCGACCAGTCCAGTTTATTGTTCAGGTGTACCCCAAGGAACTTATGAGTCCACCACCTCCACCTCCTCCCCTCGGATGGTGATGGGAATCGGGGGGGGCCTCTTCTTGCCAAGTGCAATGGTTGGCACAATGTGTGATGGTGAGGATAAAATAAATATTAATTTTAAATAAAATAAAATAAATCTACATAAACTATGGGCTATATACACAGGTATGTAGTGAGGTGCAGTGGGCTAAGTAGTGTTTTGATTCAGTAGTCTGACAGCTGAGGGGAAGAAACTATTCCTGGTCCTGTTGGTTCTGGCTGGGAGGCTGCGGTAGCGTGCCCCAGAGTGAGTACCCCACAGGCGGGTGAACAGTCCATGGTTGGGGTGAGAAGCGTCTCTGTCTCTGATGATGTTCCGTGCTCTCCGTAAGAACCGCTTCTCGTAGACTGATGAGATGGGGGGGGGGGGGGTCTTGCGACGTGAATGCATAGGGGAATAGGAGCGAGTGTTTTAATGATCTGATCTTAATAACTGATCTCCATTTTGACGCAAATACACCAGAATCGTCATTTAGAAATGAGATCGCATAGATGTATGAATCGAGATCGTGTTTTTATCGTGCAGCCAGGGAACAAACTTAACTTTTTGACTTACCAGCCATTTGGCTGGTAGATTTTTAAATGTACCAGCCGGGCAGATCTTTTACTAGCCAAAAATTATAAATTGCTTTTTAGTATATCGCCATGTGTTATTATTACATATAATACTCTCATATGCTATTTTCAATTAATATCATAAACAACATAAGGAATATTAGCATAATTTTGAGTGGACTGAAGGAATGAGTCGGTGTTAATAGTTTTAAATGCAAATAATTGGGACACACATTTTATTTCTATTTTTTTAACTGTTTTAACCATGTAGTGTAGCACTTTGGGATCCCAGTGAACAAAAAGTGCATTACAAATCCAATCTATTATTATTATTATTATTATTATTATTATTATTATTATTATTATTATTATTATTATTATTATTATTATTATTATTATTATTATTATTATTATTATTATGTGTGGCTGCCGCCCTGGCGGACATCTGTGCTCTACTGAGTGCACCTTTCTAGTCTAGAGAGAGAGCGCTGATTCCCCGTAGCTGAACAGGGTTGCATTTTGTCAACACAAGTTGGAACCCTGGAGGAAGCGATATAAGGAAACGAATTGCTCCGCTAATCGCTCATGTTGACCCCGCCCCCAAGTCGCTCTCCGCTCGCTCACCGCTCACCTTGAATCGAGCGCTCCCCGCGTCACATCGCTCGGCAGATTTTCTTTTTTTTGGAGCATGGTGTAAATTAGCTCAAACTACAACAGTCTACACCCCCTGGGCCCCTTAACAATTGTTTGTATTGAGCCGCATTGTAATTGTACCCATTCTGCAATGTTAAATAACGTTGTTTATCCATTCACTAGCTCTATTAAGCGATGATAGCTAGCCTAGCCACTATGCATGTAAGCTAACGACAACAACAATGGCGTCAAAACAGGATGTGAGTGACAAAGCCTGAACAGGATATCACAGGTTCACCCTTCTCATTGGTTGAAAATGGCCTTCATGTTTGTACATCGCCATCTGTTGCTTTGGCATTGTACTACATGTGTATATTACATCAGTGTTAAACCACTGTGAGCGGCCTGGAGGGAGTGGATTGGAGCGGAGGAGAAGCGGTAGATGCAGTGTATTTTGTTAGCCGCCAGGTGGCGGGCAGACCTTAAATTCTAATCGCCAAAGAATAAATCTACAAGCCAGTGGCGCTGGGCGTGTAACTATTTTGTACCCTGCGTGCAGCCCTATTTGCAATTGAATATTTCAAAATGCTTTACTAGTATCCTCAGGTCACATGGGTAGTTGCCTCTTTGACACCACCGGCACCTACTGAATAGCCAGAATAGCCATGAAGTTTATTTATGTCTATAAATTAGGGTTGGACAGTATATACGGTATAAACGGTATGAATTTGCGCTATGGTATGGATTTTGACTATACCTTCATACCTTGTGACCGGTAGACTAGAGCAGCTAGTCACAGCAGTAGCAATGACGTTAACGTTACTTGACGATTCACTCGACGTTTGCAGTGGTCGTTGCATATTGTTTAATTGTACTGAGTTTTTCTCCACTTGCTCATGGACCTTGCCATATTTCTTCTTTATTTCAGATCCCCATTAGTCACTGCTTCAGCAGTGACTATTCTTCCTGGGGTCTAGATACAAACATATAAAAATCAAACAAGAATAATCAATAAAACAACATAAAAACAAATATCAATAAAACACCAATAAAATATACAAACAAATATAGAACATTAAACAAATCAAAACCAAACATACAAACAAATGTAGAACAATAACAAATATACAAACATATAGAAACAAATCAAATATCAGGCGGCTGGGTGGCGTAGCGGAGATTGCGTTCGTCACCAATGCAAGAGACTCCGGTCTCGACTCCCCGAGTCGGCATTGCCTGCGGCTTGGGCGAGTCGTCATACTATCTCAATTGGCAGAGGTAGCGGGTGGAAAGTCGATGGGTGGGGATTAGGGGTGGGACGATACATCGATCCAGATCGATATATCGATCTATTATAAATAATCAAATAGGATCGATGCAACGTAAAAAGATCGATTCATATTGCGATACTCTTATTTTGAAAATCCCCTCGTGAGCATATCCGCCCGGCCGGAACAACAACATTAGCTCAGCGCAGCTCCGTGTGTAGACGTTAGATAGTATTGCTTCAGAGTCCGCCTATTTTGCCCGAAATAAGTGCCTGTTGTTTTTTTCCCCACAAGGGGTTAAATGCATCTAACATGCTTTCCATCCTCACCATTCCTTTATGCCCATGTCGCGTTAAATACCTAAATTAACGTTGCGTTAGCGTGAGCTAACTAAGCTAAGCAGCTAACCATGAGAGGAGAGAGGAGAGGGGACTTGGGAAAGAGCAGGGGTGGGGGCACTGTGCAGTCTACCTTTCTGTGGGGGACTGGGTTGAGGGGCATTCTGTGTGTGTGTGTGTTACTGAGGATGGACAGATAATGTTGATATTTAAACATGAATACATAATATATGTATTCATGATCATCATTAGGCCTGCCACGATAACACATTTTGCTGGGCGATTAATTGCCCCCGAAAATATCGCGATAAGCGATATTATTGCGACCGGTTTAGAGAATTTTTTTGAGAAATGTATTTACCAAAACTTTTATTTTGAAGCCCACCGCTCCGTCTTTTCCGGTTTAAGACTTTTATTTTGAAGCCCACCGACCGGACCGGAAGTATTGTTGTGATTATCCTAGCCGACAACTTGTCTCGTCCGGTTGTGTTTTTTAGTTTTAACGTTAGCTACTAACGTTAGATGCAGCTACTACAGGCAATCAACGATGAGGAGGAAGCGTCAAAGCAGTATATAATAGAATAGCTGTGGTGCGTAGGCACTGCAGCACGACTCGAAAACGACCCGTTATAATAAATTAATTCATGTTTAACTTGTCCCCGTCTCCAGTGCTTTGACTAGCCCCACCCGTTCATTGTAAACAATGATGCATGTAATTGTATTAACGTTATTCTGTGTTATTCTAACGTTACACTACAAATAACGCTACTTGGTTAAAAGAAGCAACACTATTGAGTATTGAGAAATGTAGTTAAGCTATATGTGGCGTTGCTACTGCCCCACGGAGCTCCCGTGCTGTGCTCTGTAGTAACGCCAGCGGCCAACCCACACGGAGAGAGACTGCAAGGGGCACTGGTTCCGCCTGAATGAATGAATGAAAACTTTATTTAACAGATTGCAGAATGGGTACAATACAGTACGGCTCAATACATACAATTGTTAAGGGGATGCAGACCTGAGAAAGACGTTTGTCTTGTTTCCATCAGGGTCCCCCATTTTCAATTCATATAGACAATCATTAAAACAAACGCGCAAATAGCAATTAATCGCGCCCGTCAAAATCATTGCATTCATTTTAATTATCGTGGCAATTAATCGATTTATTGCTTATCGCGGCAGGCCTAATCATCATGCAACATAAAACAATTGTAGGAAGTTTGGGAGAGGAAGGGGTTTTAGCTTGCGTGTTGTGAGTTCCAAAACATTTTACTTAAAGTTTAAAGCTCAATATATAAAAAGTGAACAGGATGTCTATTTGTATTAAAAACAATAGATTGTTTTTCATTTAAATGTCTGGAAGAGCTCAAAAATAAAAACATCAATTGATATTTCCGTAGCCTTTTTTTAGTTGATCTAAATGTGACTGATTGTGTTAAATGGGCACATAATATCGCCTCATATCGATCGCAGGCACCTGAATCGAATCGTATCGTATCGTGGCAGACTTTGTGATATCGGCAAATATCGTATCGTTGTCCAAAGAATCGATATCGTATCGTGATGAAACTGGTGATTCCCACCCCTAGTGGGGATTGGACGTTGTGGACAGCGACTCCTACAGGTCGGTTTGGTGACGCCTGCACAGCAGAGACAGGAAGTATCGGGGGCAGCGTGAGCCTCCCACGCGTTACTCCTCACCACTGAGTTCGAGCTGTTGCGGTGAAAAGATGCGACAGGCTGCCTCCTCGTGTACCGGAGGGGACACGTGATGCAAGGCTTCTATCCTCACTACAGCCGACCATTGGGAGGCATAGTCTAGCAACGTTCAAGACAGGGGAGGGGAGAATTGGCAATACGAAATTGGGATGGGAGAAAAATAGAAAATAGGGAGAAAAAGTGGATAAAAAAAATCATATATCAATAAAACAACAAACGGAGACAACTCAGAGAAAACTAAAAACATGCTCAAAAACAGCACGACATTCCATACACTAATACTCTAATACTCCTCATAACCACTAGACAAAGACATTCCAAATCAATACATAACCCAACACAAGAACCCATTCATTAGACACAGATTAGACTCAACCTAAATCAATCTCTTTCTGCATTACAGCCCTTCTTAGGGTGGTTTCACACTCACTGCTCTGTGTCGAATCAGAGCCGGCTCGCATCAGAAAATGGTGTGTCTGTCTGAGTGAGAACGCTGTCCCCCGTCCCCGCCCCCCGCTGATTCGTCCCCGGGGGCGCTGAACCTGGACCGCTGAAATAGGTGGTCTCAGGTGCGCGCTGAGTGGGGGCGGTTAGGCCTGGCAATTTTGTTTGCCATTGCTATGTCTATACATTGTTCAATGCATTTATTTCTATAGACCAGTGGTGCCCAACCAGTC
This sequence comes from Notolepis coatsorum, assembly GCF_963971535.1. Classification (NCBI taxonomy): domain Eukaryota; kingdom Metazoa; phylum Chordata; class Actinopteri; order Aulopiformes; family Paralepididae; genus Notolepis; species Notolepis coatsorum. The sequence goes on along the minus strand of NC_140182.1, from coordinate 102,909,229 downwards.
GGCCGTGGTCGACCAGTAGATCAATGACATGCAATATAATTGCCACAAGCGATGGGATAATGTTAGCTTCTGAACATGCTAGCTAACTAGCGTTTAGCCGTTAGCCATTGATGTATACTATACTTTCTTGTTCGAATGCATTTATTTCTATTAGACCAGTGGTGCCCAACCAGTCGGCCGTGGTCGACCAGTAGATCGCTCAAAACGCTCAAAAGCGGACTCTACAACACCATCCATTCGTGATAAAATGGGGTGGGTTATATTGACAAGGTTTGACAACAGAGGTTCAAATATAACTTCATATTTATTGGCAATTTGTTCATTTTATATCAACATCCAGAGTCCGCAGTCGTGTTAAGACATTCCCGTTTACATTTTCGGTCGACCAGTAGATCAATGACATTCAATATAATCGATGCGAGCAATGTTACTAGTATGTTGCATGTAGTAACGTTAGCCGTTAGCTTAGCGTTATTGTTAACCCTGCAAAACGATCAAAAGCGGACTCTACAACAGAGTTCCATTCGTGAGAAAAGGGGGGTGGGTTATATTGACAAGGCTTGACAACAGAGGTTCAAATATAACTTCATATTTATTAGTTATTTGTTTCTTTATATCAACATCCATTCTCCAGTCTCCGTGTTAACACTTCCTGTGTTTATATTTCGAGCGTGACATCATCGACTACGGCAAGCTTACAAGCTCAAAACGCAAACCGTAAACAAAACCCAGAGCGCACCCAGACTGAAGTGTGTACACAAACTAGAGGGGGGAGAGGGGGGGGGGGGGAGTTCGGCACGGAACTCGGAATGAGGACGGCACGGAGCTGATTTCGACCCCGATGTTGAGTGAGAAAGGGCCCTTAGTCTCCTCTTGAATCCCACCTTACTGGTAATTGAAACCAAATACTGTGGAAGTCTATTCCAGTAGGACATTGCCCTGTACAATACAGTTATCTTTAAGGCTTCAGTTCTGGGTCTCGGCTAGAGATGTTCCGATACCATTTTTCCTTCCCGATCCGATTCCGATACCTAAGCTTTGGGTATCGGCCGATACCGAGTACTGATCCGATACCAGTGCATACATTTAAAAATAAAAATTATATTATATAAACTTTATTTTAAATTTTTTTACAGCTACAGAGATACTGTTTCAGGCCATGTTTAGATGAAAACGCTCGCGGGTGAATCCGGCAAAATATTTTTTCGGATGTGCCTTTTGTTCATACGGCAACAGCGTTTTTGTAGGGAGAATCCGCAAAAAAGTTAAACCACCTTCCTGGGTGGAAATCCTAGAAACGATACACCTTCGCACTATCATCTGAACAGTCAAACCACATAAAACTATGACGAAAGGGTTCTCAAGGCTCTCGTCGCGTACTGCTTATGTCACCCACGGAATTGTCGTTGGTGTTGGGACATTGGTTCCGCACGGACGTTATATACGTTTTTGCACTTGCTATCCAGTCGGCTCCGGTTCAGTTGGCTAGTAGTAACGTCTATGTTGTGATTTTCGATGCAAAATAAATATTCAACATTCTCTTTTGAGACTCCGCCTCAAACTGTTATCATGTGGCACTAAAAGCTAAACATTGTCACCGGTATGACATGTCATTAATTGCGTGCATGTGTGCGAGAGGTCGATCAGTGACGACACTTAGGTTAGCCAGTTAACATGAGCTAGATGGAAAGACAATGTAACGTTACTGGTGAAAAAGTGATTTACCTTGGAATACTCCTATGCCAACTTGCTGTACTTTGCTTGCAGGTCTGCAGCCATTATTGCTGGATTATGAATAGCCCCAACTTTAGCCAAGGTAACGTTAAAGATAAAACTAGCTTTTCAGCTAGCTCTTCAGCTAATTCTAACACCAGCAAGCGAACACATCAGAGCTCCCCGTCACACCGCTCTGTCGGGACGATGGCATTTAAGTAAGTATCTGCTGTTAAAATGACAAACGGCATTGACACTTTAATTCACGGTGGATTAAAAACATGTTTGTTTTATAATGCTCACTCTCAGCAGGAGGATACAGCACGTGTTGTTGATAAATTACGTCATGGTATCGGAGCATAGATTTGACACGTACTCACCGATACCAGCATTTTAGGCTGTATTGGAGGCATTTCCGATACTGGTATCGGTATCGGAACAACTCTAGTCTCGGCAGGGTGAACCGACCCCTCAAGGCTTGTCTAGTGCCTTAGCCACCAGCTGCGAAAAGAGGCACACAGGTTTATGTAAAGTATAAATATTTCTCATGAACAAAATAAGACTACACACTAGTCTCTCATTGACTCTCATCCATGACCGTTCCTTGTGCATTTTTTCAACACTGTTTCTAATTGAGCTATGCAATGCAGCTCTATTTTGAGTAAGCTGTATTATAGTTTTGGCATTTCAATTTGGCTAAGGAGGCTGAGAGGAGACTTGCTTTAGCGCAGCAATGGGCTAACGTTAGCCACTAAGCTAACGTGACTCCGCGGCACCAGTTCCATTAGTGAGGAAAGGGGGGGGGGGGGGGGGGGTGTTATATTGACGAGGCTTGACAACAGAGGTTCAAAGATAACTTCACATTTATTGGCTATTCGTTTCTTTATATCGCTTTATCCATCGGGCATCCCGTTTCCAACTGTGTTGACAATGACATCCTGGGACCTGGTGTGACATCATCAACTACTCTCTGGTAAACAAGAATACCCTGAAGACTCTGGCAGGAGCACTCATTCAAGGGTACTACGACTATGCTTGCACCTCATGGTACCAAAGCACCTCAAAGGCGCTAAAAACAAGATTACAAACATCACAAAACAAACTGGTCAGACTTCTACTTGACCTTACCCCTAGAACCCACCTCACCCCTGTCCACTTTGACAACCTAGGATGGCTTAGAGTAGACGACAGAGTACAGCAACTTGCAATGGGCCTGGTCTACAAGATACACTACACGACCAAGGTACCCATGTACATGTCAAAATACTTCCCAAAGGTCAGTGAATACCACGACTTCAACACCAGAGGAAGCTCAACAAATCATGTTAAACCCAGATTCGGCTCAAACAAGTGACTAAACACGTTTCGCAATTATGCCACATCAATGTGGAACGCCCTACCCAAAGCAATAAAGGAATGTGAATCCCTACCCACATTCAAAACCGCTCTTAAAGAGCACCTACGGGAGGCTGCAATTCGAAACTGGCCACCGTAAATGTCCAAACCCCCCCACCCTCTCCTAATAGACGGGTGGATTTCCAGTATATTACCAGAGCAAAATGTACTATACAATCTATAAAAAAACATGTTTCAATATAAATAAGATGGCAAAGTTTGTTAACCTCTTAACTGGCGCCCCCAAAAGTTTTTACTTGAACTTGAGGACTGCATACTACTTTTGCAAACCAAAATACCATACTTTATACTTATAGCACATACATGAGCCTGGTCTCTTTTTAAAGATGACATTCTGAGGTTTCTGATACAATAAAGACAATTCACTTTTAGTGCTAATGAAATGGAGTAACATAGGTCTGAACTTGAGTTGTAGAAAAACGTGTTACTCACGTTTTTCTGTAGTAGTTAGTAGTCTACTATTTCCAAAAAAAATTGTATGGCTGAAAAAACTCCCTGGGTCCATAGCCTGAATTCTTGTGTAGTACATGTCCAAATTTCATAAAAATCTGTTCAGAAATGAGTGTTATTTAGCTGACGCTTTTATCCAAAGCAACTTACAAGTTTTGTACAACAAGTCAGCAGGAAGGGTACAATCAGCTGAGTAACAATGTTCATCAAAGTGTTGAGTGCTACAGTGTAGGTTAGTATATTAGGAGTGCATGACAGTAAGGTTAGTTGAGGTTAGATTTATATATAAAAAAAAAAAAAATCATTTCAGATATTGATTAAAGAAGTATGTATTTAGTCGACGGCGAAAGATTGGACGGGTTTCGGCTGTCCTAACTGGTGGGAAGTAGGGCTGGGCGATATGGCCAAAATGTTATCACGATAAAATCACTCCATCCATAATTATCTCGATATACATGAAATTAGGGCTGTACCGAATGCTTCGAAGCTTCGATCATAATGTTGACATTCGAATTCTAAAGCAACATTCGAATATTTAATTTGTAATAATTTTTTTTTTATTATTCTTTTTATTCTCTTTTTTTTAATGTGTATTCAATCTGTTTAAACCAATGGGGTTTTTCTTCACAGTTGCAGTTAAAGATTAGGCTACACTAATATTATAATATTATACTATAAGACGTCACCATCACTTTCATACCAACCGTGCCCTTTTTGGATTATTTATGTTGATGAAACTGATGAGTTATATCAGATTAATCACTTTATTCAAATAGAGGATTTTTTTTTTTAAACTCAATTTTTATTTGCATTTATATTCACAAACATACAAATAATAACATCTTTGATTGTCAATCTTCCACCGTTTGGCTTTTCAGGTTACACAGACAGTGTATATCGCCCTTATACAGGCCTAAACCATAAAGAGAAAATAAAAAAATATACAAAAATATCGTTCTTGCAGAAAGAAGAGTATATACAATTATTGACCAAGTCATTCTTTGAATAGTAATCGCACATTCGTTGGTCTGTACAAAATCCAATGACGATATGTATATCTTCCTTGAACAGGGATATATAGAAAAGTTTTTACCTCAGTTTACCTTGCATTTTGTTTTACATACATATATACCCCATCATCCTTGGCTATTAATCCCACATCAGTTGATTTCCCAGATATTTGGTACTAATACTTAGTGTATGTCGTCCTTAAACCATCACATCAAATTATAATACTTGCTCTAAATTTTTTTTAATTCTGACTCAGGTAAATATGCGCGTCATGGGTCCAGGGACCCTCCTTGAACCTCCTTCCTCCTGTATCCTTCTATTTCCTTTAAACCTCCCTTTTCTTCTAGTACAATATTTTTTGTTGGGTTTTTCAGTACACATTTCAGGTTTTCATTGTAGTCAGTTATTCTTAATTCCTTTTCTCCACAAGATTATACCTATACCCACATACCCCCCTCCCCCCTCCCCTTTTCTCTCTCTTAGCATCTTTGGTTTTGTTTTTACTGTTCTCATACAGAAATAATATGTACATTCATTTGTACCTCCATTAGAATAGCTCGTACACAAATATAAATAATTGAAAAGAGGAAAAGAAAATGTACATAAAAATGAAAATAAATAAAAATAAATGACATCTTTACAACACCTTCACTGACGTGTCTCTCCCGGGGTCCGGGTCACGGCTGACCGCGGGAGAGAGCGGGGGGACTCATCCTATAGCAGCCCTCCTATATCTTCCCTTCTCAGATATTCATTAAATGGTTTCCATATATCCTCATAAATCTCTATATTGTTCCTGAGGATATACGTTATTCTCTCCATAGACATGCATTGTGCCATGTTTTTAATCCAAGCACCGATTGTGGGTGCGTCTATTTTATTCCAATTGAAAGCTATTGTTCTTTTTGCCTGTAGTATAGCAAAATCAATCAATTTAAATTGTTTGGTTCTCAGGTTCAGATTTATTGGATATAAATGTAACAATATCATTTTGGAGTCTAGTGGGATATTCACTGACAGGATATCTTTGATTTTATTCACCACCTCCCCCCAGAACTTCTTGATTTTGTCACATTCCCAAATACAATGTATAAAAGTTCCCCGATCCTTGGTACATTTAAAGCACCTATCTGGTGTGTTGCTGTTGTATTTATTCAATTTGACAGGGGTTATATAAGTCCGCATCAGCCATTTGTATTGAAGTAGTTTTAAGCTAGTGTTGGCTGTTTGTGTCTGAGCCTCCTCGCATGCTCTGTTCCAGTCCTCGTTTGAGATCTCCTCTCCCAAGTCCAGCCTCCATGACTCCAATCTAGATATTGACGTCTCGTCTGAACCAGATATAATCCAGTTATAGAACATTGATAACAGGCCTTTGCTGTTGCAGTTCTTGATGATAATTTTTTCTAAAGATGAAAGTGTAGGAATTGCCAGTGACTGGTTTTGCTGAGAGGAAATGAAACTTCTCAGTTGCAAGTATTTAAAAAAATGCTTCCTTGGGATGTTGTGTTTTATTGATAGTTCCTCAAAAGGTATCAAGACCCCATCTTTGTAAAGGTCAGATATTTGACTTATTCCTTCTTTTGCCCATAGTTTGAATCCGGCATCCAGTTTGCCTGGTTTAAAAGAGACGTTTCCCCAGATTGGGCTGAATTGCGACATGGAGTTGTTTATTTTCATAAATTTCTTTACCTCATACCATATATTAATCATGTTGAGCACTATGGGGTGTGTAGTATGTTTTCTTAAATATTTTGGCTCAGCTGAATACATGTATAAATGTAGTGGTAGTTGCATTGGGTATGCTTCCACTCCCATCCATGATGGTGGTTCTTCCTTGGAAAAATAAAACATTACAGTTCTCAATTGTGCAGCCAGGTAATACCAATGAAGGTTAGGACAGGTCAACCCCCCTGCATCGAATGGAAGATACAACAGAGATAGGCGGACTCTAGGACATTTCTTGCGCCATATAAATTTTGAGATGAGAGACGCAATCTTTCCGAACATTTTTACCGGTGGTGCCAGAGGGATATTTTGAAATAAGTATAGGAACTTTGGTAGTATGGACATCTTTAGTATGTTTATCCTCCCTATCACAGAGATGGGCAAGAACATCCATCTCTCTATGGATTTGAATACAGAGTCTATCATAGGTTCATAGTTTATTGATGCTATATTTTCTATTTGGGGTATTATTTTGATGCCCAGATAGGTGAAGCTATTCGAGAGCTTGAAAGGAAATTCTTGTTGGTCAGCGGTTTTTCTCTCGTTATCATTAAGCAGCATAAGTGATGATTTTGAGGCGTTTAGTTTATATCCAGAGATACTACCGAACTGATCAATTATATCGAGCAGTGCAGGTATCGATGTATCTAGGTTTTTTAGGAACAAAATGACATCGTCCGCAAAAAGGGCTATTCTGTGATCGTTATTACCGATTTCAATCCCATGTAGCTGTCTGTTAGCCCTGATTGCTATTGCTAACGGTTCGATAGCTAAAATGAACAGGAGCGGTGATAAGGGCGAGCCTTGAGGGCAACCCCTGGTGATATTAAAGGGTTTAGATGTCACTTCGTTTGTTAGTACCTCAGCTACAGAGTTTAGGTGTAGTAATTTGATCCAGTTACAAAAGTAATTTCCAAATCCAAATCGATCAATAACATCAAAAAGATAAGCCCATTCCACCCTATCGAAGGCCTTCTCCGCATCGAGCGAGAGAAGACCTGTGTCCCTCTCTCCTTTTTGGTTGTATAGGATGTTGAAGACCCGTCTAACATTGTGAAATCCCTGTCTCCCTTTTATGAATCCATTTTGATCATCTCCCACTATCTCTGGAAGTACGTTCTCTATTCTTTTGGCCAAGATTTTACTAAGGATTTTGGTGTCGTTGTTTATCAAACTTATAGGACGGAGGTTCTCGCATTTAGTATTGGTTTTGCCTGGTTTTGGGAGCAGGATAATCAGGGCCTCTTTCATTGATGCGGGTAAGTAACCATTTTCAAAGGATTCTAGGTACATCTCAAAAAGGGGGGTCACTAATTTATCTTTAAAGTGTTTATATAGGTCAATTGAGAGGCCGTCTGGTCCCGCTGTTTTTCCAGGTTTTAATGCTCCTATGGCCTCTGATATCTCTGTTATGTTTAATTGTTCATCCAGGTTTTTTTTTCTTTCTTCAGAGATTTTGGGGATGTTAAGGTTATCAAGAAATGTAGTTTGTGTAACTTCACTAATGTTATATTCTGAGCTATATAGTTTTTCATAAAAGGTTCTAAATGTTGTGTTAATCTCTAATGGATCGATTATATTATTTCCATTACCGTCCTCTATGTTAGTGATTGTCCTCTCAGTCTGTTTTTTTTTGATGCGCCATGCAAGGAGTCTACCAGGTTTTTCTCCTTGGTCGTAATAGTTCTGTTTTAGCCTCATCACATTTTCAGCAGCTTTATCATATGTTATCTCGTTATATTGAGTTCTGAGTATTAATAATTGTTTTGAAATGAGATGTTCGTTCTGTCCTTTCTGAAACCTTTCATTCTCAAACATTTTTATTTTGGATTCCAGATCTCTAATTTCTTTCGTTCTTTCTCTTGTCGTTCTACTTGTGTAGCTTATAATTTGACCTCTAATATATGCCTTGAAGGCTTCCCATCTAATTGTGGCTGACGTTTGATTCGTGTTAATTTCAAAGTATATATCAATTTGTTCTCCCAAGAAAAGTAAACATTTTGGATCTTTCATCCATTTTGTTTGAAATCTCCATTTATGAGGTTTGTGTATCAGTTTTGGTTCCACATATACCATAGATACAGCTGCATGGTCTGATATGACTATGCTGTTGTGTTTACATCCTCTAATGTTAGGTAGTAGTTCTGTTGATATCAGAAAGTAGTCTATTCTGGAGTAACTTTTGTATGTACTCGAATAACAGGAAAATTCTTTCTTTGATGGATTTAGGTGCCTCCATATATCCAGTAGGTTCAGCTCTTTTATAAAATAGTGTAGTGTTTTCCTGCATCTTGTGTGGGTGTTATCCACTCCGAATGATCTATCTTCCTTTGGGTCGAGGGTGCAGTTAAAGTCCCCAGCGATAATATATTTGCCTGGTAGTGTTGAGATTTTTAGAAATAGGTTATTATAGAAGTTAACGTCATCATTATTTGGTCCATATACGTTGATTAGATTGAGGTGTTCAGAGAGAAGGCGACCTCGTATAATCAAGAATCTACCGTTAGGATCCTTTATCACCTCTTCAATTTGGAATGGGATAGACCTGTGTATTAGTGTCATTACACCTCTAGCATTGGTAGAGTATGATGTTGAGAAGACCTGTCCTGGCCACCTCCGTTGTATTTTAGGTGTGTCGTTCGCTAATAAGTGTGACTCCTGTAAAAACACAATCTTGGCTTTTAGTTGTTTTATCCTGTTCATAACTTGTTTTACTTTAGTAAGCTTTTGAAGGCCTCTGCAGTTCCATGAAATATATTCAATTAAGGTATCTGCCATTTTGCATTAGTTGTTTTGTCTCCCTGAGACTGTTGTAAAGATTCGGATGTCATGATGTAACAGTATAGAAATAAGAAAAAAATAAAAATAAAGGATTTAGTTTAAAAAAAAAATTTATGAAGTACATTTTTTTATAGATATTCGAAGCTTCGTTCGAATACTTCAATAGAAGCTTTGAATGTTAGAAAATGACATTCGGTACAGCCCTACATGAAATCATGTCTAGGGATGCCCCGATCGATCGGCCATCGATCGGTATCGGCCGATATTCAGTATAAATATGAGATCGGTGAATTCCGATAATGCTTTATTTTCGCCGATCGTGAAAACCGATCGATGACACGCACGGAAAACATTATCCAATTCTTAGCGGAGTTCTCACTCGCTCTCCTCTCACAGCTGCTGTTGCTGCACGCCTTGCCCTTCCTCCTCCCCCTCACAGACCAGTCATGTCAACATACCCTTACGGCAAGAGTCGAGTGCATGAGCAGCTCAGAGCTCCTCTTTCAACATAACAAGCATTAAACAAAATGGCCCAGTCGACTATTCACTTTAGTTTAATACATGAGGCGTTGTCTAATGTTATCTAGCTACTGATAGCTCCTGATATCAACGTCTGATATCATCAGTTTGCCATTCGTTATCGCAGGTGCTGGCTAGCATTGGCTAACTAGCTATCGCTCCGTGAGCTAACGTTAGCTACCTAGCTAACGTTACTGTTTAAACAAAATGACCCAGTCAACTATTCACTTTAGTTTAATACATGAGGCGTTGTCTAATGTTATCTAGCTACTGATAGCTTCTGATATCATCAGTTTGGCATTCGTTTTCGCAGGTGCTGGCTAGCATTGGCTAACTAGCTATCGCTCCGTGAGCTAACGTTAGCTACCTAGCTAACGTTACTGTTTAAACAAAATGACCCAGTCAACTATTCACTTTAGTTTAATACATGAGGCGTTGTCTAATGTTATCTAGCTACTGATAGCTCCTGATATCAACGTCTGATATCATCAGTTTGGCATTCGTTTTCGCAGGTGCTGGCTAGCGTTGGCTAACTAGCTATCGCTCCGTGAGCTAACGTTGGCTACCTAGCTAACGTTACTGTTTAAACAAAATGACCCAGTCAACTATTCACTTTAGTTTAATACATGAGGCGTTGTCTAACGTTATCTAGCCGGCTAGCAGTAGCTACAGATAGCTCCTGACATCATTCGTTTTTGCAGCTGTTGGCTAATTAGCTATCATGCTCCATAGCTGTAACTGAACACTGAGAACATCTTATAAGTTTCAGTTCATAGGAAAATACTTTGACTATAATGGTCAGAAGTAAATTAACTTTGATACTGTTATGTACTATTCACTTTACTTAATTTCTAAGATTAGATTAGATAATTTAGACCGGACTTTGAGAATGCCTGTGTTAGACCTACAGTATAATACTGCCAGCTGCTATAAGAAAACCAAAAACGATCGGTATCGGCAGTGTATCGGCCGATATGACTCATAGACGATCAGTGATCGGTATCGGTGGCAAAAAACGTGATCGGGGCATCCCTAATTATTTCTGTCAAGTTTAAAGGCTATTTTTGCTGCTGAATGAAAGCTGAAGAAACCAGAAGGTTAATTGTGGTTCGGAATATTCTTTATTGTCAGAACATGACTAGGGCTGACCTTCGAATTTTTTTTTGGCAATCGAAGCTTCGGGGCCGAGCTTCGATTTTAATTCGAAGCTTCGAATTAAAAAAAATTATAATTTTTCTTTTATATAATTTTTTATTTTATTTTTTATCTTATGTTGTGGGACTTGTACAGCACTTTGGTAAACTTTGTTGTTTTTATATGGGCTCTATAAATAAAGTGGATTGGATTAATGAATTAAGTAGCCCCTTTCGTGACTGTGACGCAGCCAACACGGCTGTGTGATTTAATTCAAGGTGGATCGCTGTTGTCGTTTGAACAACTTCAGATTTCATGGGAACTACCAATCCCCCAAATCAAGAATGTTTAAGATGAATGAAGTAAGATTTAGATTATTTGAAATATGGCCTGTGTAGACTAAACTATGCACAGAATTATGTCAGTCTACAAGGTCCAGCAATGTAGACCTTGTAGACTCCACTACAGACCAATTATCAGTGAATGTTCATGCATTTTTAAGAAGGGCTACTTCCACAAAAAAACAAAGAACTCACCAAAACATCTCAGTAGCACCTTATCTAAATGTTCTATTTCATATATGGAGATTCATATTTATTTATGTATTGCATGCATTTCTAAATTTTATTTCCTATTTTGTTTATTCATCCCAGTATCTTTCTTTCTTATGTGTGGAATTCTACAAGGCATTTACATTCACATTTACATTTAGTCATTTAGCTGACGCTTTTATCCAAAGCGACTTACAAGTTCTGTACGACAGGTCATCAGGAAGGATACAACTCTATCAGCTGAGTAACAATATTCATCAAAGTGTTGTGTGTTACAGTGTAGGTTAGTTTATTAGGACAAGTGCATGACAGTAAGGTTAGTTAGGGTTAGATTTTTTTTATTTTAGATAATGGAAAGATAAAGAAGTGCGTCTTTAGTCGACGGCGAAAGATTGGACGGGATTCGGCTGTCCTAACTGGGGTGGGTAGTTCATTCCACCATTGTGGGGCAAGGACTGAGAATAGGCGTGTAGGTGGTGTATATGTGTTTGAGGATGATATCCTTCAAACAGGCAATAGTGATGATATAATTTGGGCTGAGCTGGGTTACTTTCCTCAGTGTATTTGTCCCCCGGCCCCACCCAATGGCCCCATGCACACACACACACATACACACACACACACACACACACACACCGAAGTAAAAAAAAAATTAAAAAAACATTTTTGAAAAAAAAAATATTATTTTTCTTTTTTAACTTCGATTTTTTTTTAATGTTCGAAGCTTGTGCCATCGAACAAAGCTTCGAAGCTTCGAAGTATTTAAGACAGCCCTAAACATGACAAACTAGGCCTACTTGCCAAACCACAAATCTGAGGTAGAACTTGAACACGAACTGTATAACAATAACACGTTTATAACTGGCATTAACAATGAAAATAAATTAATAAAATATCAAGTCTGATTAGCACACATAGCCTACTGTGTACAGACTGTTTCAAACTATTTTAAATTAGAAAGCAAACAAAATAAATGGACAAGAGAAAAATAAATCTCAATTTGGTCAGTATTGTCATTTGGACAAGCAAAGCCATTACTTTAAGTTGTGGGCAAGAAAGACAAGTCTGTCCACTCTGGTTTTAATGATGCCCTGTTGCAGGCCACAATACAAATTAATTTTATTTAAATATATATATTTTTTATTATTGACCACCTTTCATATTTATATCGAGGGAAAATATATCGCGATAATTATCGTTATCGTTTTATCGCCCGGACCTAGACTGGGAAGTTCGTTCCACCTTTGTGGGGCAAGGTCCGAGAATAGGCGGCTTCTCTTTGATGACTCTCCCGGAGCTTGGATAGGAGTAGGTCTGAGGCGGCCAAAAGATGCAGAGCGTAAGGGTCTTGAGGGTGTGTAGTTAGAGACCATTGACCGGAGGTAGGCGGGAGCGGTTCCCTTCGCCGCATGATATGCCAGGTCGAGGGCCTTGAAGCGGATTCGTGCGGCAATGGGGAGCCAGTCCAGGTCCCTGAGAAGTGGGGTGATGTGGGCTGACTTCGGTAGGTTTGAGATCAGGCGGGCCGCTGCATTCTGAATTAGTTGAAGAGGCTTGGTACCAGTGGTCGGGTTGGCCAGCAATGCCTGTGTAATGAAAGGCTGTAGGCCTAATAGCCTTATAGCTGATCCACATCAGTTCAGCGATATAAGTTGAGTCTGGCTAGTGTGATTGTTATTATAAGACAAGAGTTACATGTTGTTCTAATCTTACTCCTCTGCTATTTCGCTCTCCACCGTTAAACCAGACATATTTTCAACTGATCGCATGGTCGATTCAGCTGAAAAGCCCAATGCTACAGTTTCAACGCAAATGTCTTTGTCTTCCTCATCGTCTGCACCGTCGTTAGATTCTATTGAATCTAAAACAAGTTTGTCTCCTCCTTCTGCCTCCTCGTCGTCGGATGATACAGCTGGCCGCTCACCTGTACTGTCATCACCGTAAACGTAGTCCGTTATGTACTCATGCATTAAATTCGAGGAGTCAATATTGCGTCCATCTCTTCCTCTGTTAAGAGCAGCTGACAATCTCTGTGCGTCCATTGTTAACGGTGAATATTACCTGAGCAGCACGGCTCACTGAATCTGAATATAAACACAGTGTGGGCGTACCTCTCAACGCGCACACTATTCACATGCAAAAATGTGCCAGCCCCCACAGACTCCGTGCAGGATCAGACTTCTGTCTCAAACAGCCTTTTTTAAACACAGATTTCTTACAATTAGAGTTATTATATATGTTCGCTGTTATACTAAATATGTTCTTCAACCCTCGAACTGTAAGTATATATATATATATAACAAAACCAAAAAAAATTAAAAAAAAATCCTTTTTTCGAAGAACTCAAGACTCCGACTTGTAGGCACGGCCGCTGGTCTCGGTCACATCTATCCCTGAGGAGATCTAGAGGTGTCAAGTTGCTCCTATTGAGTAATTCGTAGATTCTGCTTATAGCTTGTTTCTGGACCAGTTTACAGTTCAAGACTGAGTAATGGAGAGGCAGGAGGGCATAATGGGTAGCAATCTGAGTTTGAGGTTACAAAGCTCAGAAGTTGCAGATATTTATAGAAGTGTGACCTAGGAATTTTGTATTTCTGTACCAACTGTTCAAAGGAGGCAAACTTATCGTCTATATAGAGGTCAGACAGTGTAATCACTCCCCTTCCAACCCAGCTATCAAAGGCTCTATCCATCATTGAGGGGGCAAATATGTGGTTTCTTACGATTGGTGCAGCCAGCGATAGTTCCTTAACACTTTGATGACCTGGTGAACATGGTAAAACGTGGTTAAATGCCAGCACCCACTTCAATGATAGCGTTGTGAACGCATAATCTCCATCTTAAATTATGGCTGTGTCTAATCTGCCCGTCGCTTATCAATGACTTGTTTGCAGTCAATATTGTCGAAACGGATAGTTTTTTAATCGCTTCATTTCCGTTTTATAGCATTTTGAAAAGCCCTCGTTTTTCAGGAAAATATAAAGATTCCGTGATAAACGGCATTTACTGGAATATTCTGGCATACACAAAAACGTTGTAATTTTTCTGCCTATTTATGAATAGTTTTCAAATAAACGCTAGATTATCGATAGTATATGTGTACTTATGCACGCTATAGAAGCGGGCTGAAATATCGATTCTCTCATTTCCTGATCAGCGAGCACACACACACACACACACATATGGGACACGTTAATATATCTGTGAAAAAAGCTCTGATTATCCCAAGACCTTACCTCAGATCAGATGTTATCCAAAAAGATTATTCCAATTCCTGATCGCCATTCCAAATATCAATCGCGTTTATTGATTCAGCGTTTGGTGCTGGAAATACATACCGTAATTCCTCTAATAGTAACCGGTATTCAATTAAAAACCGGGTCTCTATTAATGACCGGGTGCGCTGTTGAGCTAAGCAATTATAAGCCGGCCTCCTAATACAAGCCGGGTTTCATGTATATTAGAGGAATTAAGGTATTTCCCTCAACGGATTTACCATAGGCAATATATTTTGTTATTGTTGTTATATGCTGGCCTGGCTGTGCAGTAAATACCATATAATGGTATGGTGTTAATGTTTACCAAGAGAGTAAGCCTACCTGAGAATTGTATAAAACGAAGTTATTATTATTATTATTATACCAGTATTGTGATTGCACTATTTTACTTTATTTTACTTTTTTTGACCACCTGTAATTGCACTGTTTACTACCGTATTTCATACAGTACTTGGTTTCAATAAATGAACCCAGTACATTTTACTGGGTTCAAACTGACACACAACTTTGATTTATTCCTTATGATCGGTTTGAAAATTAGAAATATAGGCCTCTCTTTTATACATGCCTCCTCCTAATACAAGCCTGGTATCCGCTACAGTTGAAACAAATACAAGCCGGGGTTACTATTAGAGGAATTACGGTAATCCACGCTGTTCAGAGGAGCGCGCAATCAATGGGGGAAACTGAAATATGGTGATGAACCAATATCTTTCTACGAGGATCTATGTAAGGAGGCCATTGCTCTGCGTGTCCCTTACAAGCAGGGAGCGAAATTTACTTTTTGACTCACCGGCCAGTGGCTGGTAGATGGTAAAAATCTACCCGCCAAGCATATTTCTTACCCGCCAAAAAAAAACGCATTTTTGTGTCACATATTAAAAAAAATCAGTACATTTCAAGTAGATAAGGTATTATGTTGAAGAATACACTTAAATAAGAGGCCAGACTAAAATTTGAAGCAAATTATTTTAATATATTGATTGAGTACTTAATCAATACAAGATGTCAATCTTAAACTTAAATTGTAACCTAATGTTAACATCAAACATAACGGAACATAATAAAGTGGCGCAGTGGGCAAGGTGCTCGCCACTAGTGCAGGAGATGCTGGGTTCTCAAACATAACAGAACATTATACATAATAAAGTGGCACAGTGGGCAAGGTGCTCGCCACTAGTGCAGGAGATGCTTGGTTCTCAAACATAACAGAACATTATACATAATAAAGTGGCGCAGTGGGCAAGGTGCTCGCCACTAGTGCAGGAGATGCTGGGTTCTCAAACATAACAGAACATTATACATAATAAAGTGGCACAGTGGGCAAGGTGCTCGCCACTAGTGCAGGAGATGCTGGGTTCTCAAACATAACAGAACATTATACATAATAAAGTGGCACAGTGGGCAAGGTGCTCGCCACTAGTGCAGGAGATGCTGGGTTCGAGCCCAGCTCTCGGCATTGCTACCAGCCTGGCTGGTCGTTCATACTAACACAATTGGCAGTGTTAGGGGTGGGTCCTGGTTGTTATAAAAAAAATAAAAAATAACATAATAAAATGTGTAAAATAAATAAAAAATAAATAAAACTTAAACCACCTCATTTCTCAATCATGTCCTAATCAGAGTCCACAATCTCCACCCTCTTTGCCTGGTCACGTCCGGCCATAAAGTCCGGTCTCCTACTCCTGACGCAGTCCTGGTGCCACAGATTAACAGCTTTTGTGGGGTCATACTCACTGATCTCTGGAGAGGACAGCTGGACCATCAGGAGATCTGACAGTGTGTCAGACTTTAGGTTGGACCGCCAGTCTGTTTTTACCTGTTTCATTATACTGAAACCTCTCTCACATTCAGCTGTGGATGCAGGGAAGGACAGGACCAGGTCGACCAATGCCAGCAAATCAGGGCAGGAATATAGATGGCTTCTGTTGACCCTGAGCCAGGACATATTCTGCAGGGACTGGGCCTCCTGGTACAGCAGTGCCCTCAGGACAGTCCACTGGTCAGGGATCCTTTCTGCAAAAATTCCAGAGGTCTCCAGGACTGGCTTGAAGTGGTCCACCAGTGTTTCGATTTCAGTTTCTCCAAAATCTAGAATTGTATAAATATTACAGAAAGCATAGTTTTAATTCTCAAATATTCAAACTATAATAATATGATCATGAACCAGGCTGACTGCACTGCCCTGTATTAAACATAAAGAAAGCAACCTACCTGCTGCTACGTCTGCTGACTCTGGCCAGTTGGTGAAGCTGACCACCTTGGTGGCACACAGCAACCCGTCACTGACGTCCTGGAACCTGTCGGTCAGACTCTCCTGTAGCTTGTCAAGCATTTTCTCCTGTGAGGTGACGATGGTCTTGCTCCACTTGCTGTCACTTCTGGTCAGTGGAATTCCCTCATAGCTGTTGGCCATTGTGGCTTTCATCATGGGCCCTTGTCTGAAGATAAAAGACTAATTTTACTATCTACTATTTACATTTCTGAATTCACCTTTCACTCACACAATCATTTCTCTTAATTATCTTAAGGTACACATTTCTTTTGCAGCTTAAATAAACATACCTGGTTTTGTACTTCTTAAGTACTGCCTGTGTTGAGCACAAGGAGCTGTGTGCCTCCGCTATGGTGACAGTGGACCTCTGCAGACAGGCAGACAGGCTGCTCAGGTGTGTGAGTGTGTCATGCAGGAAGCCACAGAAGCTATGGTGACAGTGGACCTCTGCAGACAGGCAGACAGGCTGCTCAGGTGTGTGAGTGTGTCATGCAGGAAGCCACAGAAGCTATGGTGACAGTGGACCTCTGCAGACAGGCAGACAGGCTGCTCAGGTGTGTGAGTGTGTCATGCAGGAAGCCACAGAAGCTATGGTGACAGTGGACCTCTGCAGACAGGCAGACAGGCTGCTCAGGTGTGTGTGAGTGTCATGCAGGAAGCCACAGAAGCTATGGTGACAGTGGACCTCTGCAGACAGGCAGACAGGCTGCTCAGGTGTGTGAGTGTGTCATGCAGGAAGCCACAGAAGCTATGGTGACAGTGGACCTCTGCAGACAGGCAGACAGGCTGCTCAGGTGTGTGAGTGTGTCATGCAGGAAGCCACAGAAGCTATGGTGACAGTGGACCTCTGCAGACAGGCAGACAGGCTGCTCAGGTGTGTGAGTGTCATGCAGGAAGCCACAGAAGCGGACAACAGCAGCATCCCTGGCAATACTGTAGTAGCCTCTGGCCTTGGCCTGCTGGGCACCTCTAACATTTTGGGCATCAGGAGATTGAATCTGAAATACATTAAGAACAAAGACAAACAAATAAACAATTCATTGCTGTGGGGGGGGGGGGGGGGGGGGGGGGGGGCAGATTTGATCAATGCATAAAACATTGAAACATGTTACTAATTCTAAGCATGTTTGTTGTTATTTACTTTCTTTATATTTATTTTAGAATACTGTTTGAGTATTAATTTTTGTTAAGAATATAGGAGAGGCTGGCATATATAAGCATTATGCTTCAGTCTGTACCTTTTCAGTCACTGTAAAATCAAATATTGTTAAATGATGGTGTATATTGCATTGTGTGAGATGATGACTGAATAAACTACTACTACTACTACTACTACTACTACTACTACTACTACTACTACTACTGCTACTACTACTACTACTACTACTGCTACTACTACTACTGCTACTACTACTGCTACTACTGCTACTACTACTGCTACTACTACTGCTACTACTACTACTGCTACTACTACTGCTACTACTACTACTGCTACTACTACTGCTACTACTACTACTACTACTACTACTACTACTACTACTACTGCTACTACTACTACTACTACTACTACTACTACTACTACTACTACTACTACTACTACTACATTACATATGTTAACTTTTGGAGTACTACTTAGCATAGAAATCTAGAGCCACTATACCTGTTCCAAGTGCTGGACAAGCCCCTGGTAACCACGCAGGAAATGGTCCAGGGCACGCAGTAGGTGCAGGGTGCGATCCAAGAGGGGAGCCCGGTGAGCTATAGCTCCCCTAGATCAGACATCAGCTCCCCTGGGGGTCTCTAAAGCTCCCCTGGGAGCTGTATCATCATCGTGTATAATAATAAACGTATGCTATTTTGGATGTATGATTAATGATTTGCGTGTAGTGGCTACTTACTGGGACACAATTCACGGCATTCTAGCCTTTTGTGGTGTTTACTACATCTCCCATGACCCTTAGCGGGGGATGACGTAGTTAAAGAGAGACAGTGAAAGTTGAATGGGTGTTGTTTGTGCGACAGTAGAGTGCGTAATAAACTAGCGTTTTTGCATCGGAACACGACTCCGTCTACGCTATCATTACTGCATTCCTACATTTGTGATCCTTGGACGTATTTCGGAGATTATATCGAACATGTCAACTGAACAACAGAACGCAGATCGCAGAACTTTGAACGCAGTTTCACTCAAGCTGCGCAGAGTGCCAACGCTTGGTTCGCGCAAGCCGAAGCCCAATTCGCTCTCAGGAATATTACCGCGGATGCCACCAAGTACTACTATGTGGTAGCAGCCCTTACGAATTCAACGGCAGCGAGAGTGGTGAGTTTGCTGGAAAACCCACCTACACATGACAAATATGTGACTATAAAAACACGCTCTGAGTTTTTTTCCGCTGAGAGGCGCGCCGCGCACCCCCCCCCCCCCCCGACGGGGCTCACCCAAAGATGATGCTATGGATCGCACACTGAGTAGGTGTCCTACCCATCGGGTCCCGCCAATTCTGGTGGGGACCAGTGCTGTGTGCCCAAGAGCCTGGAAGCTGTTTAGCAGGTTGGCCCTGTTCAGTGGACTGGTGTGGTAGAAGGTGTAGAGCCCACTGATGAGGTCTTCTACTTTCTGGAACATCACATTGGAGCGGATGGAATCGGCAAAGGCCAGTTCAAGGCGGTGTGCCATACAGTGGATCCCGATGATGTAGGCCTTGTCCCCCTTCAGCCGGCTGACCACACCGTTCTTGGCTCCGGTCATCACAGCCGCTCCATCTGTTGCCAGAGCAACCAACTTGCTCCCCCACTCCTCACACACTCCATCCATGATGACAGTGATGGCATTGGTTATGTGTGCCGCGTCTGCCTTCTCCACTGACTTGATGCCAACAAATGTTGTCTCAATCTTGCCGTTGTGACAGATTCTGACATACACTAATTCCTCCTCTTTCACAGAACTGTCTGTGGAGCCGTCTGACCAGATGGAGAGAAATTTTATGTTTTTTAAATTCTCTCTGGCGTGGTTTCTCTCAGCCTCTGCAACATGGTGCATGAACTCTCTGGCCTGCTTCTCATTCCTATATGTTGAGCCCACAGCAATGCCTTTCTTTTCATCCAAACTGCAAAAATCCAACAAACAAATAAATTAATTCAATACAATGAATTAGGGGTGGACGGTATAAACGGTATACGGTATAAACGGTATGAATTTGCTCTACGGTATGGATTTTGACTATACCGTGTAACCGGTAGGGCAGCTCTAAAATAGCAATGACGTCATGTAACCACAGCGCGACTATTTCACTCGCATTTGCCCCTAAAAATAGATAGAATTAGTCATAGATAATAGATATGTGCGAACTGGAAAAAGTTATTTAGGAGGCTTCGCGCAGTGGGCGTGCCAGCCCCTACCGCACGCATGTAAACACGGGTCTAGTAGTCTAGTGGGAGGACGGCGGCGTCTCCCTGAGCTAACGTTAGCTTAGCTACCGTTACAAAATGACCCAGTCAACTATTCACTTTTAGTTTAATACATGATGAGGCATTGTCTAACCGAACGGTATCTACTAGTCGGCCAGCTACCGATAGCTCCTGACATCAACAAACGCTCCACAAAGTCTAGTTGAGACGTGTATGCTACCTGTTAGCTCATGTTAGCGCAAGTTAGTTCACCGTTCAAAACGAAATGTCCCATTGAACTAAATAATTCACTGAGGCGTTGTATTAACGTTATATATCCGGCTAGCAGTAGCTACAGATAGCTCCTGATATCAATGTCTTATAACACTGATTCGATGCGTATTCGAGCTGAGGGCTTGCTGAGCACAGTTAAGTAACGTTATGCCAATAGGGTCCGTAGCTCTGCCGTAGCTCTGCTCGAGGCTACTCGAGTATAGGTCCAGGTGCAGCTCCGGAGAATCCTGGCCGTAGCTGGAGGCTACTAGAGTACACACAGACAGTGGAGCTTGTCGCGTGGTGGCGATGTCTCGCAGATAATACAAGTACAAGTCTAATTATATAATATATATATTTTATAAAAAAAAAAAAAATTATATAAAAAAAAAAAAAATCTTTTAATCAAAAACGATGATACCGTGATATATACAGTTACCGTCTATGCTTCAAATTATACTGTGATATAAATTTTAGACCATACCGTCCACCCCTACAATGAATAAGGTTATCTAATATATAGCTGCCTGGAACTTCTCAAACATTTCAGTACATAATAACAGTATACTGTATAATGAGTTATTTTATTGAAAATGCAACATAAACAAGGCTATGCTAAATAAATGACCAGATCAGTTCACAGTTGTGAGTCTCACGTTATTACAAAAAGAATACTCTACATGCATTTGTGCTTCATTAACAGGTTTCATAGTAGTCATGATACTAGTGATACTAATAATTTAAGAGAATAAACATGTTCACTTACTTGCACATCCACTCGAAGTCTGTAAAGGGTCT
Organism: Notolepis coatsorum; assembly: GCF_963971535.1. Lineage (NCBI taxonomy): Eukaryota > Metazoa > Chordata > Actinopteri > Aulopiformes > Paralepididae > Notolepis > Notolepis coatsorum. The sequence continues at coordinate 102,887,918 of NC_140182.1, read as the reverse complement.
TGCATTCTTTCCAATGGCATGTACAGTCCGAAACATAATCTTAATTTTTGTGCTGGTCTGTTCTGACATGGCTGTTAGCCTGGCCACAGAGGGTCTTGAAAGGAGAGGCTCCGATGCAATCCGGGACGCAGACATGGAGCCAATGTGACACTGGCTCTGTTCATGGTCACGAATTGCTTCTAGCTTCATAGATGTGCTCCCAATAACAAAAGTGTTGTTTCTGTTTTAGTTTTTTGCATACTTAAGTTGCGGCACACCGAACAAGTCATCACTCCAGCCCCAGCATCATACTGGAGCCAGTCTCTTGAGGCACCACTAACGGCATCTCCAAATTTCCACTCGTCTCTAAACTTTCTTTTATTAGACGGTCTCGCTCTCGCTGCCACTTCTTCCGCTGTGGGTTGTGCTTTTACCGGCCGGCTTACTCCTTTAATATGGTTCCACATACTGTATCAGTGAGTAACGTTATTTAACGTTATCACATTTCGCGTTAGCTAGGTGGGCGTAACGTTAGCTGAGCTCCCTACAGTGCAGAAGAACAGCGTGCAGCTGATGTCACGTTGGTAAACAAGCAAACGAGATGACGCGCCGTGAGAGACGGGGTTGCCAAAAACTGCGACTGTCGCAAAACCAAAACACACTGCATATTTTTTTTTTTTTACATGATGATAAGGTGCCCGCGCTGCCCGCCGCACGGCGCTCCCCCCCCTCAGTGGGAGGCGCCAAAGGTAAAAACTGACCGCCAATGGCGGGCGGCGGGGTCTAATTTCGCACCCTGCTTACAAGGATGTGATGCAGAGATTATACAAGAGTAATTTTAAGCCAAGCCATAAGTACCCGGCACTACTATCCATCTTGGGGGTAGATGGTAATAGGCACGGATTACGCTCGCCTAAAGATGCCGATGAATACATGAAGCAACATGGATCTGGTCCCCCGGGGCCGGTCGCAACATAGGCTCGAATCAGTAGATAAGCCTACTCATCTCTCTCTCTTTCTCACTTTCTTTTTTCTCTTTTTCTCTTTTTCTCTTTTTATTATAATGACTTTACCACGGCTCAACAAAACAACAGCTGATATGCATGAACGATAGGCACTATATTTACAAACTTCTGGTCTCTGAGGAGGCAATATCCAATAAATGACATTGGGTTATTCTGGACTCTCCTCTCGGACACAATGGAATATGCTGGAAAACACTAGTGGGTCATAACTCCCGGTCAGGAAGAACATTCTGTAATATAACTGTTGTGAAGGATCAGATTAAACCGAATATGTATATTTATTTATATATATATATTTAATTGTATTTGTATATCGTTTGATATCCCCTGTATATTCCTTGTACAATATGCATTGAATATCCCCGTTTCTACTAAACAGCCCATAATAGTTTCATTCTACCATTGGACGAGAACCTGGCGCCAGGTTGCCATACCCCTAGGTCCAAGTTCAATCGTGCCGCCTAACATGTCGAGGCAACCCCCGGTTCCGCGCAGTAATATGTCGGGCGAAATACGAATGGTACTATTTGTTCATAGCGCATATATATATGGCGCTCGTAAAGTAGAACTTTCTTTTAGTCCAGTTCTTTACCCTCCAACAGAGTGACAGACGCAAAAGCCTCCCCACGACGCACGTGCGGTGTAGTAAGGCCTACTTGGCCCAGAATAGGCATTGAGATATCGTGTAGATTAATAGTTGAATGGTCATAGTTTGGCACCATACCGTCGAGTTGGACGTATTCTATTAAGCTAATAATAGTCTATTTATGTATGGTGCATCGTTCGGTTAGAGTTCTACAGTTATCAGTACACCCCATCATTCCTGACGTTATCTGGACGCTTAACCAGGCTGGTCAGACCCCTAGTGGTGATTGCATCCGAGGAGCTCCGGGCCAAGAGCGACTGGACCTGTATATTGGATCACTCTACCCAGACGACGGCGAGCCTTCCACGGCTTGGATTATGCTTTGTGTGCTTTGATTATTCCATGGATAAAGGCCAACACTGCCGAGTGTTGGAATTACCCCCCGGAGAGGACTCCAGGTGAGACGGCGCTCTACACGTGAGGTCGCCTCACGTCTCTCCGTTGTGGACCGGCAGATACCGTTCCACAGAGGGTCCAGCTGTGTTCGTCTGCGGCCCGAGGTTCTGTGGGCACCGTGTCCAAGACTTTGGATTCTCCCAAGACACCGTCGGCCAGATGGGATACCGCCAGCGGCTTCTCTAACCCCCCCCTCCTACTGTCTTACAACCAGCGGGACCCCCCCCCCCCCCCTTAGTGTATCCAGCTATAATCATTTAAGTACCATCGCTATCGTTTCCTAAATATTCCAGGTTGTATACTTACTCCCTGCGCAACCAGAGATTGGACATTCAATGTTGATTTACCTACGAATACTCATTTGCCATAAAAGTGCATATTCCATATTTCAAATCATAAATGTAATTAAGTGATCGTTGTATACACCCTTTGCTGTATTAAACCTTCGATTTGGTACATTTGTGTTGGTTCGTTTCATCAGGTGGGAAAGTGTTCATCATACTTATATCTTGTACTGGGTGGCCAGAAGTTAAAGTACATGAGGTAGTGGTATTAAATATCATATCTAACAATACAGTCAGGGAATTGTACCCCTCAGTTACAATTGGTCCTTCGAGCCGGAGGGTAACTAGTGTAATATTAATATAGTGTTATTAATATCGAAATGGCCTATGATGAACACTCCACGAAACGATCCTCCTAACCTAGAACGCCCGCGGCGCAGACGACAGACACCTCAGTACTTAGAGGCTTACACTGTCAGTCAACTACCTAGCCTTAGACAAACGGTAAACGCGGTAAAAGTAGAAAGTAAAATTATGTCTGACCTTAACGACCAGGTTTCCCCGACCACAGAGGCCCTAGTAGGTCCTAATGTAACTGACCAAGCCCACGGTGGGGACCAGGAGGGAATTGACATGCCTTTACCCCCCGCCACTACTCAAGAAGTAGTCCCCGAACAGCCCCGGGAGGAAGACAACCCTACAGAGAGAGAACTCTGCACGGAAGAAGAGGAGGGGAGCGCCGAGGAACTAGAGCTCCAGGACTCCCCAACGAGTACCCCCAGGAGCGGCTCACGCAGGAGCGGCTCACCTCCACAACCGCCTTCCCCCAGCGAAGCGGAGAGGACACTACAACAGGCGTTCCTCGTCAGCCTGACAGCCTCTACCGAACGCGATCGGCTCCAAGCACAGACGCTTAGCGAGCGCGAACGTCTCCAAGCACAGGCGACCAGCGAGCGCGAACACCTCCAAGCACAGCAACGGAGCGAAGAACAGCGCACACATCTGGAGATGAGACGCTTCCAGATGGAAGAGAATATGGCAAGAGACCGGGCCGACGCCCAGCGCGCCGTTGCCGGTGCCCAAAGAGAAGCAGAGCGCGCCGCCGCCGACGCCCAGCGCGCCGCTGCCGGTGCCCAAAGAGAAGCAGAGCGCGCCGCCGCCGACGCCCAGCGCGCCGCTGCCGGTGCCCAAAGAGACGCAGAGCGCGACAGACTACAAGCGCAACTAATAGAGCAGCTGATCAAAAGGACAACTCCCTCTCCCTCCGCCAGGGGTTCAAGGAACTCGTCGAGACAACAGTCAAGAGCAGCGTCACCACAACGAGCAAGCGACCCTGAACTTGACCAACAGACCGAGTCTAGACCCCCCGCAGACCCCCTTCCCATACCGGTCCAAGCGAGACCCAGCTACAAGGAAGGAGCGGCATACACTGCGGAGAAGCTAAATAAACGATTACAAGATCTGGAAGATCTGATAGAAGAAGAAGAGGGAGAAGAGGAGAACCAAGCCCGACGACAGCACAGTACTCCACCGGACCAGGAGGTCCCATACAGTCCAGGCTATACCCCCGCGGCGCTGCGCCCCGAGGAACGGTACCTGG